>NC_057812.1:175484012-175546876 GCF_018294505.1 Triticum aestivum
GGGGAGGGAGGACGTGTCCCCCTGTCTTGTGGCCCCCTCAGGATTCCACCGACCTACTTCTTCATCATATAAATTCACATATATTCCCAAACCCTCAGAACAAGCCACAAAAATACTTTTTCGCCACCGCAACCTGCTGTTCCCGTGAGATCACATCTTGGGGCCTTTTCCGGCAAACTGCCGGAGGGGGATTCAATCTCGAAGGGCATCTAAATCAACCCTATAGCCCTTCCGATGAAGTGTGAGTAGTTTACCTGTAACATCCCAAATTTTCAATTTGGAATGTTTTACAGTTATTAGCTAAGCATCTATGCTTTTTGATTGAGCTGAGTGACATTTGAAAATTTCAGTGGCAATTGAGTTTTATTTGCATTTGGATTCAACTTGGCATTTGAACATTCATTCAAATATCCCTGGCAAATACTTGATCAAAAGTATGAGAGGAGCTAAAATGACACTCCAAAAACGTCAGAAGAAAATAATGCCAAAAGTTTGAATTCAAATATGGTTTTATTTGGAATTTTCAAAAAAAATGTTTATTTCCTCTAACAGCTGGACCCCACAGCATCATCTCCTTTGTCCTGATACTCCCGTGCCTATATCTCGTTCCGTTCGATGCCGGCCGCGTCCGCACCTCTCTCAAAACCCTAGCCCGACTCGACCCCTAGCCCAAGGAACACGTACTATAAGTACCCCTACCCGTCCTCCTGCGAGCCCTTCAAAACCCTCGCAAAAACCTCCCACGTCCGCTGCCATCTCCATTCCGATCTCACCCCATCCATCATAGTTCACTATCGTTCTTCTTCACCGGCGAGCCCTTTGCGACTTCTTCTTTCACCAAATCGCTTGCCCTCGCCGTGGCCCATCGTTTTGACAAGGTTCCATCCTCGTTTCTTTGCTCCAGCTTCGTCAACAAGTTCGTCCGGCTCGCCGGAGCACGGTGAGATTACGGGAGGTTCTCGAGCTTGTTGCGCTCGCGGTAGCCATCACCAACACCACCCAGATGAACCCCTCGCGCCATCGCATCTCACCGACCCCTCCGCCGACGCCCACGACCCCAGAATCACCGCCTCGCTCGACGCCGACCGCTGCTCCATTGCCTCTGTACGTCATCAACATCGCTGTAAGCCACCTTCACCTTCATCTGTTAGATCAATATCCAACGCTCCAGATTAGATCTAGCCAAGAGTTAGGTTTATTATTATTACATCGGTTTGTGATACGTCTCCAACGTATCTATAATTTTTTATTGCTCCATGCTATATTATCTACTGTTTTGGACATTATTGGGCTTTATTATCCACTTTATATTATTTTTGGGACTAACCTATTAACCGGAGGCCCAACCTAGAATTGCTGTTTTTTTTGCCTATTTTAGGGTTTCGAAGAAAAGGAATATCAAACGGAGTCCAAACGGAATGAAACCTTTGGGAACGTGATTTTCTCACCGAACATGATCCAGGAGACTTGGACCCTACGTCAAGAAACAAAGGAGGAGGCCACGAGGTAGGGGGGCACGCCTACCCCCCAGGCGCTCTCCACCCTCGTGGGCCCCCTGTTGCTCCACCGACGTACTCCTTCCTCCTATATATACCTACGCACCCTCAAACGATCAGACACGGAGCCAAAACCCTAATTCCACCGTCGTAACTTTCTGTATCCACGAGATCCCATGTTGGGGCCTGTTCCGGAGCTCCGCCGGAGGGGGTATCCATCATGGAGGGCTTCTACATCAACACTATAGCCTCTCCGATGAAGTGTGAGTAGTTCACCTCAGACCCAAGGGTCCATAGTTATTAGCTAGATGGCTTCTTCTCTCTTTTTGGATCTCAATACAATGTTCTCCCCCTCTCTTGTGGAGATCTATTCGATGTAATCTTGTTTTTGCGGTGTGTTTGTTGAGACCGATGAATTGTGGGTTTATGATCAAGATTATCTATGAACAATATTTGAATCTTCTCTGAATTCTTTTATGTATGATTGGTTATCTTTGCAAGTCTCTTCGAATTATCAGTTTGGTTTGGCCTACTAGATTGATCTTTCTTGCAATGGGAGAAGTGCTTAGCTTTGGGTTCAATCTTGTGGTGTCCTTTCCCAGTGACAGTAGGGGCAGCAAGGCACGTATTGTATTGTTGCCATCGAGGATAACAAGATGGGGTTTTTATCACATTGCATGAATTTATCCCTCTACATCATGTCATCTTGCTTAAGGTATTACTCTATTTTCATGAACTTAATACTCTAGATGCATGCTGGATAGCGGTCGATGAGTGGAGTAATAGTAGTAGATGCAGGCAGGAGTCGGTCTACTTGTCTCAGATGTGATTCCTATATACATGATCATACCTAGATATTCTCATAACTATGCTCAATTCTGTCAATTGCTCAACAGTAATTCGTTCACCCACCGTAAAATACTTATGCTCTTGAGAGAAGCCACTAGTGAAACCTATGGCCCCCGGGTCTATCTTCATTATATTAATATTCCCATACTTAGTTATTTTCATTGCCTTTTATTTTACTTTGCATCTTTATCATAAAAATACCAAAAATATTATCTTATCATATCTATCAGATCTCACTCTCGTAAGTGGCCGTGTAGGATTGACAACCCCACATCGCGTTGGTTGCGAGGATTTATTTGTTTTGTGCAGGTGCAAGGGACTCGCGCGTAGCCTCCTACTGGATTGATACCTTGGTTCTCAAAAACCGAGGGAAATACTTACGCTACTTTGCTGCATCACCCTTTCCTCTTCAAGGGAAAACCAACACAGTGCTCAAGAGGTAGCAAGAAGGATTTCTGGCGCCGTTGCCGGGGAGGTTCGCGCAAGTCAAGATTTGACTACCAACAACGAGCCATTTCTGGCGCCGTTGTCGGGGAGTCTATGCAAAAGTCAATATACCAAGTACCCATCACAATCCTTATCTCCCGCATTATATTATTTGCCATTTTCCTGTCGTTTTTCTATCCCCCACTTCACCCTTGCCGTTTTATTCGCTCTCTCTCTCTCTATCCTCCCTCTCTTTTTCTATTTGCCTCCTTTTGCCCGCTTGCTTTTTTGTTTGCTTGTGTGTTGGATTGCTTGCTTGTCATGATGGCTCAAGATAACTCTAAATTGTGTGACTTTACCAATACCAACAACAATGATTTTATTAGCACTCCGATTGCTCCTCTTACCGGTGCTGAATCTTGTGAAATTAATGCCCCTTTGCCGAATCTTGTCATGAAAGATCCGTTTTCCGGCCTTCCTAGTGAAGATGCCACTACCATCTAAATAACTTCGTTGATTTGTGTGATATGCAAACGAAGAAAGATGTGGATAACGATATTGTTAAATTGATGCTATTTCCTTTTTCGCTTAGATATCGTGCTAAAGCTTGGTTTTCGTCTTTGCCTAAAAATAGTATTGATTCGTGGAACAAGTGCAAAGATGCTTTTATCTCTAAGTATTTTCCTCCCGCTAAGATCATCTCTCTTAGAAACGATATTATGAATTTTAAGCAACTTGATCATGAACATGTTGCGCAAGCTTGCGAGAGGATGAAATTAATGATATGTAATTGCCCTACTCATGGTTTGAATTTGTGGATGATTATACAAAAATTTTATGCCGGATTGAATTTTGCTTCTAGAAATCTTTTAGATTCGGCCGCGGGAGGCACTTTTATGGAAATCACTTTAGGAGAAGCTACTAAACTCCTAGATAATATTATGGTTAATTATTCTCAATGGCATACTAAAAGATCTACTAATAAAAAGGTGCATACGATAGAAGAAATTAATGTTTTGAGTGGAAAGATGGATGAACTTATGAAATTATTTGCTAGTAAGAGTGTTTCTTCTGATCCTAATGATATGCCCTTGTCTACTTTGATTGAGAATGTAGCGACCCGACCTCAAACGGTCAAGCCTCTGTGTATCTGTGCCATCCCTGGATCGGTATGCTGGCACACACAGTACATCAATGTATATATCAAAGTGCAATCACATGTATAAATAACGTAAAACTGATACATACCTCAGAAGTCTCGGCGGAAACAAACATAAGGGTGTGGAGTCCATCAACGCCAATGACAAGTTGAGTGTAGACCGTAACCCTACAACGTAACTCTTACTCGTCGTAGAAAATTCCTGCAACATAAGACGTTGCAGCCCTATAGGTCAGTACATTGAATGTACTGACAAGTCACATCATAAGAGTAATGAACCTATTTGTACATGCAATTTGGCTGGTGGAAAGCTCTAAGTTTAGTTTTTGCATAAAGCTAGTTTTTCCCTAGAATAAAAGATATTATTCTATCACTATTGTATAGCATAGGATGAGTTGGTAAACCCAACTCAATCCATTCCCAAAGTTTCATTTAAAACCCAACTGTTTAATTAAGAGTGAGGAGATCTCCCAGCATTTCCACTACTAGATGCTCAAGTTGTCCGTAGTCGGGGACACGGCTAATCGATTAGGTTTTAACACTCTGCAGAGGTTTGCGCACTTTTCCCCACAAGACTCGTTCGCCTCCCTTGAAATTCTTGCACTGCCTGGTGTTTGAGAACAGGATGACCGAGATATAGTCTTTCGAATTTCCCCTTAACCCACGGAGAGGCCGGTACACCTACTCATTCTACATCTGGTAGCCTATCCCGGAAGAGGTCACACTATCTACTCAACTAAGCCAGAGCCCATATTGGCTTGTGGTTGCACACAGAAGCTTCTAGACATGGGAATACGATTGATCTCTTTGAGCCTGGGCGGCCGACCACTAGTGGTGCACCACCATGGATTAACCATGCATGCTCCCACTGTACTTCGCCACCATTCAAACCAAATACCGCCCAGGTAGTTCATTTACAAGTCTTGGTCCTGATTACTATGTCACTCATGTCTCACCATGTTCGCTTCCCAAACCACGTCTACATTTGGCGAGGCAAAAATAAACTTACACGTTGGTGACAAGGATGTATAAATCAGACCTACCTCAAATGAACTACTCGGTAACGTCATAGCCATCTGGCAACAATAAATCCTACCATGCAAACCTACCACAAAAGGACTAAGTGCATAATATAAACACATGTACTTGGAAGAATGGTCAAATGTGAACTTTCCTGGTAATAGTTGATGAAGATGATATCGCTCTCAAAAATTTACTTAATAGAACTATTCGTCACTCTCCGATGAAAATCTATAAAGTCAAACATTGCACTCACATAAGCAATCATTTTAGAGAACCAAGAAGAACATGCAAAGAAAAATTCTTGGAAAACCAAATGAACATTCAACACACTTAACTAGCATGGAAAAAAAAATCCTAAGTGCAAAACAACATGTGACATAGGGTGCAAAGATGTGATGTGTACTAAAGTGCATACATGGCATAATAGTAAAACTATCATAGACATACCATTTCTGTGTGGAAAATGTGTGACAATGGTCCAAGTGGTAGGGTTTGGCTACGGTGACATGGTGCAAAAAGAACCACATCAATCGGAGCTACGGTTTAGGAGATATGGCCAATTGAAGTTTGAATTCAAATCTGAATAAAGTTCAAATTTGAATTTGGCCAAAAGTTTTCAAAGTTGGTTTTCTGGATAAAGCTATTCGAGACGAACATTTTTGTAACGCCCTCGATACCGTTACAAGTTGGTAATCAGAGCCTTCCCCGACCTTAGGAGCCCCCTGCTTGATCGAATCGCTGGCGTTGTTGAGTCTAGAAAAATGTTTTGAGTCTTTTAGGATTATATATATCGGAGAGTAGGATTCTTTTTACTCCTCAGTCCCTTCGTTGCTCTGGTGAGGCATCCTGACGTAGAGTTTTGACTCTTCTCTCCTCAAATTTCACTAAAAAAATTTAGGATCTCGCGGGTATCTTGGAATCGTTCTGATGGTTTTGTGACGAGAACATTGTTCTTGGTGCCTCCTGACATTTAGGGGTTGTGGCAGTGTCCCGGGGAGTTGAGCTCCGAGGTGTTGTCGTCACAATTTTATCGTTGCAATTCTGGAATACCTGAGTTTCGCCGACATCGAAAATCTCTTTTATGCAGTTGTTGGTGAGATAACCTTGACGCCACCTAGTACTGGGGCGGGAGTTCGGGAGTATTGCCATAACTCATATAACGGATGCTTTTCAAAGGTTGAGGTAAACGATTTCCGAAGGTTTCTTGGTTATGTGTTGAAGGATGGATACAGCTGGATGTAGGATTTGTTAGTTTTGGGTGAGATATTATGCTTCCCCTTAATCCCCAACACCTGATTGCATAACTGGAAAGTTTCAGGAGTTTATAAGTGGGAATTCAAGTAGCTCTTAGGATATCTTTCCGACATATGTATGATATGAAATTGGGGTTCGACGTCTAGTGGTCCGCCTATCCACGGTTGGTTTTACAGTGGTCTCATTGTGTCTTAAAGAGTCCTTTGCTATGCCGACTCAGGGATGCTTCGTATGTCATGCGCACTGCCTTGTACATTATGGTGCTGTACGATCAAGCCCGTGTAGGCCCCACCACAAAAACTTCAGACGAAATCTCTATCATATGTTTGTTCCGGCTTATTCTGCAAGCCAATCCTTTGTTTTTGTTTTGAGCTGTGGTATTCGAGTTGCTTCGAAGTCAAATGTTGATTCCATACCTTTCCTAAATGGTGTTCTCATACTCCGATGTGAATACTAATCCTTCTTGATCATCGAGATTGTCTTGTCAATCCTTTTTCACCGGCGTGTTTCTCTTCAAGTGGATCCGATCTTTTCAACATCCGCAAGATCAAGTATCAGTTCTTCTCAACGGTGTTTGTTTCATCCGTCCCCAAGTTGCCTTTGTTTTTCCCGCCCACCCACCCCTTTTCTTCAAGAAATCCGATGTCTTAATCAAGTATCCATTTTATTCGTGTGAAGTCTCTTCATTATTTTCTTTCAATGTTCTTATCCGGTGATTCTCATGAAGATCCTAACGGAGCCTCAAGTTCATCATTCTTCATTCTTTTCATCTCCGGTGGTTTCAAGTCAAGCTTTGTTGATCATATCTTTTCCTCGTTTCAATGCTTTTCTTATGCCGGTGCACCTCATAATATTCACTTCTCGCTACTCATTTGTTCCGGAGTGCTCAAGATGTCTCAAAGATTCATGTTTCCACTCTTAATACGTTCGAGCTATTTTGAGGATGTTATCTCATTCGAGTCATTTAATTCAACCGACGCTATCTCTCTTTTAAATCGGTCTACGGTGTAACTTTTGAGTGGGCCCTAACCCACAGGTCTTTTCTCAGGGTCTTACCTGACTCTTCTTATTTTACCGGAGCTATTCTCTAATCTTTCAAAGTTTGACATAAGAATGATTTATCATCAGTCAAATGCCTTTTCTCCAAGATCTTTCAAATTCTTTCATCATTGGCTCAACCTTTTCTATTTTTCATTCCGGTGTGCCCAATAATTCATGGTGGTGTTTCTCGTCGTCATTCTCGGATTGTGAAGACCGAAGAAGAGTTCCTCTCTATCCGTTCTCTTGAAGATTCATGGTGCTAGCCTTATGACATCCTCTCATAATTGTTTTGATTGTGAGGATTCTTTTCACCCACCCGGAACATTTAATGAGTTGTTTCCATTTCTTTCCTACAAAGGCCATCTTTTCAAATATTTTTCATTCCAGCCTTCAGCTCACATTCTCCAAATCTTACCGGTGCATCATTCAAATATTCTCTAATCAGTTCATGATCTCTTCGTTCTCTTATATCTAAACTCTCTCATATATCTTCGTTCATTTGCTAATTCTTACCGGTGATTCACCCCTACTTCTATCATTTTCAATTCTTACGGTGGTTCGTTCAAGAGTTCTCTTCCTTGGTTACCGGATCAATTTATTGTTCTTCCAAATCCTAATGGTAGTTCGTGGAAGACATTCTCAAGTTTATGTTATCTTAATCCTTTCTTCGAGAATAAGTAGTGTGCCAAATCCATTGTTTGTCATCAATTTAATTGATGAAGGATACACATAATGTAATTCCTATTCTTGTTTCATCCATATGTTAACCCTTTCTTCCGGAGTTTGTTCACGATGATTATATTCTTGGTTTCAAGTGCTCATCTTTCTTTTACGGAGTTCAAAGCTCTCGCTACTATATTATCACGGAGATTCATCTAAATCATCGCAAGGCTTCACTTTGTGTTTTCAACGTCTCTTTCATTCCGTTCGGTCATTCCTTTTGTTACTGGAGTTCTTCATGAAGGTTCTACATGATGGTTCATCAAGGATTTAATTCCTTCTTGAAGTGTTCATCAAGATTCTTTTCAGAGGAGCTCAATCATTCTTCATTTTGCATTTCAAAGTGCAATTCTTTCAACCGTATCATTCGAGGTGGTATTATGTCATTCTTGATAATTTGAGTTCATGTCTCATGATTCACATGTTGTTAAGAACGAGGTATTTTAAATCCATAAATCTCGTCATTGGAGTTATCTGGGGTTATATTTCACCTAAAGCTTTCCCTAAGGATTAATTCTATTAATGGTGATAATATATGATCCAAGTTCTCCATCTACCCTCCCGGTGAAATATGTTCTCGTCTGCTTGTTCATATCAATCCAATTCTCCTTCCCGTGAGTGGCAGGTTGTCACCTCATAATTTGAGATGTATTCCATAAGACCATATCAAGATTATTCTTTTCATTGTTGGTTTTCCAACAACTCCTTCTAGCATTTGTTGTAAGCGTGCTCTCTCAAGATCGTGTTTCCCTTCATTCATTCCATTCCATTCTCTCTTCCGGAGGCATTGTGATGTTGCTCTTTTCAACCCATCATCTCGTTTTAACCGGAGTGCTTGCATGTACTTCTTGTCCTTTCCAACCTTTCTCTTGTGTCTCTCAACCTACAGGGTTCTCGTGATGTTCCTTGTTCCTCTTTTCTAATGGAGATTTTCAACTTTGTTCATCTTCGTTGTATTCTTTCTTTCAAATTTGTTCAACCTTTTCAAGGTTCTTTGGTCTCACTCATTTGTCAAAGAAGCAACTTAGCTTTACCTCTTCTCTTTCTCTTTCGTTTTCCCTCTGGTGCCATTCTAGATCTCGGGACGAGATCCTCTTGTAGTGGTGGAGTGTTGTGACGCCCCAAGACCGGAGCTCCAGTTGCCTTCCAGGGTTTTCGGGTTTTCGTTGTGTGATTTTTTTAGCTTGTTGCATTCATCATTGCATATTTTGCATTGCATCATTTCATGCATGACATTTTGTTCCATGCCCCATGTGAGATCCATGCATCACCACCTTCCTTCCTTCTCTTTTCTTTCTTTTTGCAAGTGCCATCTTGCCCTCCTCCTTCATTAATGTTCATTCTTTTCCTGGTGCTAGTTCTCCATGCCTAAACCCTCTTTGTCAAATTTCAAATCCTTTGGAGTTGTTTTGGTTAGGTTCAAAAAAGCCTCAAGTTTGAGTCATATTTAAACTTGTTTTATTTTTCTACCTCTAAAATGTCCAAACCAATTTTATCAAATAGGGCATGAATTCAAGGTCATGAGGATATTTTTATATTTCTCATACACGTCTTCTTTTCCCCTGTGATTTTCTCTTTATTTTATGCTTGAAGAAAATTAGAGAAAGAGGAAACAGCAATTTCGGGCTAGCCGCAGCCCACCTGGGCCTCTCCATCACCAACCGACCTGTTAGACCTCCTCTCACTGGGCCTCTCGCGCCGGCCCAACAACCCCGCTGTAGTCCGTAACCCTAGGCCCAGCCTCTCCCCTCGCCCGGACCCTCTCCCTCGATCCCCTCCTCCTTGTCTCCCCGCTTGCGCCGCCAGGAGAGCCGAGCGCTCGATCCCAACCTCCCTCGCTCGCACCGCATCTCTCCCTCGATGCCCCGCCTCCTTATCCCACCAACGCCTCCAACCTCCCTCTTCCTCTCGCTCCTCCCTCCTCTCGCTTCCTCCATCCCTCTCAGCGCGACCAGGAGGGGGATCCCGATCCCTAGGCTGGAGCCTGCTCGCCGCCATCGACCTTCGCCTCACCGCGCTGCCCCAGGACGTCGCTCCCCTGCCGTCTCCGGCGCCGCACCACCGGAGCTGCTCCTTCCCCGCGACCCCGAGCCCCAAGCGCCGCCTCGTCTCCTCTGCTACGCCTGCACCTCGCCTGCGACTTCTCCGCGCCGGTGACCTCCATCGAGTCTCCCTGCTTCGTCCGGCCGCCGTGCCACCATGCTCCAGCGTCGCCTCGAGCTCATCTTCCTCGACCTCCATGCCGTCCCGCGGCTCCCTTGCCCCGCTCGATCTGGACGCGGGATCCCGAGCGCCTCGACCCGCTGCCTACTTGCCGGAGCAGCAACAACAGCCCCATGTGCTGCCCGGGCCTCCCCTGCATCCTCCTCACTGCTGAACCGGCCTCCTCTCCATCTCCTCTGCGCCCATGGGCCTTGACGCCCTTGTTGCTGCGGCTGCTAGACCACCACGGCGCCATCAGGAAGACTATGGCCACCACCGAGAACCCCCGGACCTGTCAAGACGTGCACACGGAGACCCAAGTCAGGAGACTAACGATGGCCCTCCAAGTTCAACAATCGTCGACATCGGAGTACCACTACTTCAACAGGTGTACAACTACGCGGTTTCGCTGAGTACCCCTTCGGATTCATCGAGTTCGACTACCCCGCAAGAACCGGAGCGCCAAGTACCTCTACCGCCTTCTTCGGAATCCTAAAAACGCCAAGTACCCCTTCAGTTCGGCAAGTCCGTCAAGTTCGTCTTCACTGAACGTTCACACGACCGTAATCGGGACCGTCAGGCATCTTCTTTGAGATTTTTGCCAAGTACCACGACGATGCGTCTTGTTCATCTACCGCCGTTTTCAGAACCGCTAAGAATGGCAAGTACCTCGACAAGTACCTTGACACCCGATGCATAGAACAACTACCGTCGCCGACGACCCGAGTACCACTACCGTCGACCCTCGAAGACTCCGTGGACGTCAAGATCCTCGCCGTGACCTCGAACATCTACGGAATGTGCACGACTACAAAATGGGTACCACTACCGTTGCCGAAGACCCGTGTAACGGTATCGTCAAGTTCGACTACCGCCGCGTGAACAACTACTTCCTCTACCATCGCCGAGTACCACTACTTCCCACGATGATCATGAACGACTACACCGCTTGACCCGAACCCCTCCGCCAACACACTTTGAAGGTATAACCGCCGAGAACGACCACCGTGGACGAATGTTGTGTGATACGAGATGAACCCCGTGTTTGCAGCGTGCCCGTTTGACTCATGCACGACCCTCGGTTGCCATGCCACCGACACTTGGGACACCCGGTATCCGGGAGCGCCCCACCTTCTTTTGCTCGCTCCCGCCACTTTTCCTTTTGCACCGGTATCCTCGTGAGCTACCGGATCATTGGAAGGTTGCCATGACATCATTTCCGTTTCGCCGTCGTGGCACCATTCCCGTTATCGTTGCCGTGGCACCTCTTTCGTTTCCGCCATGATGACAATGCTTCATAATATGCTCCTGTCAACATTTTTTCTTAAAAAAATTGCATAAACTTGCACATGTCATCTGCATCATGTTAACAACATCAAGAATGTTTAAAATTGTTGTTTGTATTAATTTGCTAAATGCATATGGGGATTTACCGGATTTGTTGTTTGCTATATCCGACCCCATTTAAATTGTTTAGATAGATAATTCCTTTATGTCTCACCTCTTGCCATGTTAACCAACCTTTAATATTGTTGAGTACATAAACAAGATCGGACTAAATAATTGATGTGGTGCTCCGTCAATATGCAACTCGTTGCATATTGAGCTCCACTTAACTTGTAGTTTTGTTTGTGCCCCTTGCCATGCCATGCATATTTAAACCGGACATGCATCATACTTGGTTGTGCATCATGCCATGTGTATGTGGTGGTTGTTTACTATGTTGTTTGCTCCTTTCCGGTGTTGCTTCTTTGGGTTGGTTCCGATAACATCGCGTTTGTGAGGATTCGTTCGACTTCGTCCGTTTGTCTTCTTCATGGACTCGTTCTTCTTCCTTGCGGGATCTCAGGCAAGATGACCATACCCTCGAAATCACTTCTATCTTTGCTTGCTAGTTGCTCGCTCTTTTGCTATGCCTATGCTGCGATACCTACCACTTGCTTATCATGCCTCCCATATTGTTAAGCCAAGCCTCTAACCCTCCTTGTCCTAGCAAACCGTTGTTTGGCTATGTTACCGCTTTGCTCAGCCCCCTCTTATAGCGTTGATAGTTGCAGGTGAAGATTGGAGTTTGTTCCTTGTTGGAGCATGGATATTTTGTTGGGATATCACAATACCTCTTATTTAATTAATGCATCTATATACTTGGTAAAGGGTGGAAGGCTCAGCCTTATGCCTGGTGTTTTGTTCCACTCTTGCCACCCTAGTTTCCGTTATATCGGTGTTATGTTCCCGGATTTTGCGTTCCTTACACGGTTGGATTATAATGGGAATCCCTTGACAGTTCGCTTTGAATAAAACTCCTCCAGCAAGGCCCAACCTTGGTTTTACCATTCGCCACCTAGCCTTTTTCCCTTGGGAGTCGCGCATCCCGAGGGTCATTTTATTTTAACCCCCCGGGCCAGTGCTTGTCTAAGTGTTGGTCCAAACTAGAGCCCCTTGCAGCGCCACCTCGGGGAAACTCGAGGGCTGGTTTTAGTTGTACAGATTGCTTATCTGGTGTTGCCCTAAGAACGAGATATGTGCAGCTCCTATCGGGATGTCGGCGCATCGGGCGGTCTTGCTGGACTTGTTTTACCATTGTCGAGGATGTCTTGTAACTGGGATGCCGAGTCTGATCGGATTGTCTTGGGAGAAGGAATATCCTTCGTTGACCGTGAGAGCTTGTGATGGGCTAAGTTGGGACACCCCTGCAGGGATTTGAACTTTCGAAAGCCATGCCCGCGGTTATGGGCAGATGGGAATTTGTTAATGTCTGATTGTAGAAAACCTGAAGTTGATCTTAATTAAAATGCATCAACCGCGTGTGTAACTGTGATGGTCTCTTCTCGGCGGAGTCCGGAGGTGAACACGGTGTTGGAGTTATGCTTGACGTAGGTTGCTCTAGGATCACTTCTTGATCATAGTTTCTCGACCGTGCTTTTGCCTTCTCTTCTCACTCTCTTTTGCGTATGTTAGCCACCATATATGCTAGTCGCTTGATGCAGCTCCACCTCATACCTTTTACCCTTCCCATAAGCTTAAATAGTCTTGATCGCGAGGGTGCGAGATTGCTGAGTCCCCGTGACCCACAGATACTTCCAAAACCAGTTTGCAGGTGCCGATGTTACCAAGCAGGTGATGCAACCAAGCTCAAGGAGGAGCTCGATGAAGATCTTGCCCTTTGTGTTGTTTCGTTCTAGTTGATCAGTAGTGGAGCCCAGTTGGCGTCGATCGGGGATCTGTGTAGCATTTGGGGTAGTCTTCTTTTATTTTGGTTTCGTAGTTGGACCCTGATTGTATCTGGGTGATGTAATTCTTTATTCATGTAATTGTGTGAAGTGGCGATTGTAATCCAACCATGTATCTCTTTCCCTTAAGTATTACATGGGTTGTTTGCGAAGATTACCTCACTTGCGACATTGCTTTCAATGCGGTTATGCCTCTAAGTTGTGCTTCGACACGTGGGAGATATAGCCACATCGAGGGCGTTACAATTTTGCCACTGGTTTCATCGAATTTGGACCTACGGGTAAAAAGTTGGGGCTATTCTAAGTTTAGGGACTAATCTGCTAATTACAGGGACTAGACAGTGAAGAAAACTATTGCAAACAGGTACCTAACACGTGGCAAATTCCTAGTGGCCGAAAGGTGTTCGCCGTGTAGCTTATACAGCGGACGCTTGGACTTTAAGCAAAACAGCAGCGACGGCTAACAAAAAAATGACATCGGTTTAAAATAAAACCGCACAGTTAAACTAAAACCGCACGGTTAAATAAAAACCGCGATTAACCAATCTAAAAAAACTAAACAGAAAGGGGGTTAGCTCACGGTGGCAACGATGACGAACAGGAGACGGTGGCGCAGGCGTTGGGTGGTGGACGGGGCGGCGGCTGCGGTGCTCCTCGGTGGCGGGGAAGAGGACAGACGGGACGGGCGCGAGGTGGGCGGTCCGGTGGTGGTGACGGCGCGCGTCAGGGTGGCCGGGACGGGTGGAGCAAAGGGCGGCGGCTCCGTGCTCCGGCGAGGACGCAGGTCGTCAGGGCGGCGTCTCTGGTGACCTAGGGACAAGAGGAGGATGTCAACGAGATGCGCTTCGACTCGGGCAACAAAAAGAAGTAGTCGGTGGAGGCCGGGGTGGCTCACGGGCGACGAAATCCTCCGATGAACTAGCATGGCTCCGGCGAGATCCAAGTGGCTACGGCGAGCGATGCGAGAGGCATGGTGACGAACGGATTAGCTGAACGGAGAGAGGGGATCGAGGGATTCTTATAGGCGCAGAGAGAGGGCTCGGGATGCAGCGGATAAGTTTATCTGCAAGGGCAATGGCGCCGGTGGTTGCGGGCGGCAGCCTCGTGCTCTATCCCGAGCGGAACGAGCGGAGGTTGGGGACGATGGGCGCGGGGCCTGCGGGTCAGCGGGACAGAGAGGGAGACGAGGAGCGGGCGAGCGTGCAGTGGCCTTCGGGCGCGGGGGCGGCCTGGCTCGGCCTGCTATGGCCGTGGGCCAGCTCTGGCCAGCGGTGGCTGAGCCCGCGCGTGGGTGCGTGTGCGCGTGCGTTTTTTTAAACGGAAAGAAAACTCCAACAGAAGTAAATTAAATAAAAAATATACATAGGCATATCATATACCAAAATGCTCAGGAAAATACCTCGAGATGGACTAATTTTCAAGTTCAAATAAAATCCAAAATAAATCATAAAAGTCAAACAATGCTACTATTATAGTTAAAATCAATAAAAATCATTTTTAAAATAGCAAAATGATTTAAAATTTATTTTCTCCTAATTTTCTATTGAAGGGAATCATTTTACCCTTATTTCCATTTATTTAGTTTTAGGAGAAAATATTTTGAATAGAAACTCAAATAACTCCCAATTGGATTTGAATTTGGAATTTCAAACAACTTCAAATGGAAATTGAGTTTCAAATAACTTCAAAGTGACTTCCAATTTATTTCTTTGAAACTTCCAACTCTCTTTCTTCAAATATGAAGAAGTCATTTTATCTTCCCTCATGAACTCATTGAGTTGTTTAAAGTTTCTAAATTTAAAATATTTCAAATGGAAATTCAAGTCATTTTCGAACCCCGTTTCATTTATTTAAATGGAAGAAGTCATATTATCTTCACTCTAGGGTTTTGTAATGAAATGAATTTGAATTCATGGAGATCAAGAAAAATGCAAGATGAAAGTTTCGGGAAAGTCCTTTTATTCTCTATCATTCAACTTTCAAAAAGTTTTCAATTTCCACTCAATTTCACACAATCAATCACACAACAATCAAACAAACAATCATAGTTATTTATTTAATATAACATTCCAAAATTTAGAATTTTGGGATGTTACAAACTACCACCCTTAAAATGAATCTCGTCCTCGAGATTCGAAGAGGCTAGAAAGAAGGTTAGGTTTGGGGGGTATCCTTGAAAATCCATTCATCAACACGAGGTATGGGGTGCTACCACCCTTAGAAGCATGGTTACAGTTCCGACAAAACTCATGTACTCCATCCTTTGCATTGACGGTGTCGGTCCTCTCATACTCCCTGGAGTAACTCTTTCTTTAAGGCTCTTCAGGTAAGGGCATGACCTTTTCCTCAAAATCTTGAGTCCTTGCATCAAATAAGGTCCTTCCGAATCTGGGTCTTCTTAGCTGTCAGGCTGTTGCCAATGCTAAACAACTATCGAAATCCTCATGGTGGTCAACAATTATTGGTTCCTCCTGCAGGAAATGGGTCTGGGCTGAACCTCACCGCATAACCTATGATTGGGACAGGTGCCTATACAGGGTTTCCATTGTCCTGCCATTCTAGGGTTTTGGCTTGTCGAGTCGACACTCTTCTAGGGTTTTAAGGCTCTCTGATTTTCTATCAACATATGATAGCTCATGATAGAAGTCTACGGTATGGGGGCCAATCCATCCCGTACTTGAATCATTACTACATACGCAGATAGTGAATCACGTTTTCTAACACTTGGGCATCCTCACAAGCATTGCAGAACTTCTCTTCTCCATGAACTGGGTTCGGGTAAATCCATTGGTTCTGCAAGCCAAACAAAACCTCTATCGTTTCTTCACAACTCTCGGGTTTATGTAACCTCCTATGGAATGTCTGTTGATGAACTCATAGCTTCTTCCAGAATTCTTTTCTTCAACAAGATTGTGCTTGTTTCCTTATCAAATCCTGGGTCCTGTGGGTTATGAGCCCACTTAAAACTTGTATATCCTTAACTCATCCTTGGAGTTACTATTGCTCCATATTCCAACATTATATCTCCTTTAAATCCAATAGTACTTCATTCCTTCATACTCTTGAGATAACCATCATAACTAAAACAAAACTCCAACTCATTTTGTCCAAACTCCAACTATATATGGAACAACATTTTCCTTTCCATCGGTCAAGTGTTCACACAGACAAGTATCGCCAAAAAAATGCACTGGTTCATCCATAATTCATATTCTCTTCATATCAAATCCTTTATTACATCCTTAATCACAGCTCAAAACTCAAATTTCAAAAGTACTCTATTACAAAAGCTGCCACCCACATAGTTTGGCATGGTCAAGCATTACTTCCATCTTTATTCTTTTGCCCTACTTGAAGATGCTTTAGTCCCACTAGAATTTTGCGATGTGATCCTTCAACTCATTGATGTTTCGCTTCATCGTGGTGGCCATGAGCTTCATCTCCATCATCTCTGCATGCACCTCCCTCAGGTATTCCTGAGTGTAACGGAGTCTTGCTTCTAGTATTTCTCCAATCTGACGTATGTCTTCCATAGCAGCTTCATGAACAGAATCAAAGAATGTTGCTCATGGCACTTGAGAAATGAAGAAGTGTTGACCCATAGTCTTTGGGAAAACTCCCTTCACACGGTGGAGGTGTACCTCCACATACCAAAGTTCAACTCCCTTCTCCATGAAAGGATAACCCTTGTAAACTGCATCTCCTTCAAGATTAATATGCTTCATCATGTCCTTCAGGATCTTCGGGTAATCCTGATCACTGGTCAGGGTCATGATCGTTTCTGGGCCCTTCAGAAAAGACTCGTAAAGGGTTGTCATCTGCAGGCATAAGATAGAAGGGGTACTCAGGATACTGTATGTATTTCCTTGGGTGAAATGTGGTTATTTTGGGGGAAAGGTTTGGGTCATCTTGCCCATGGGCTCAAGTTTTAAGTCTGGGTGACATGGTGAGGGAGGCACTCACAATCAACAAAGAACTCATGACACCTCATATGAGATTTCAAACATATCAACTTTTATTCCTTCACGAACTATTACAATTTCCATTTCATAACTCAACTCAACATCTCCAACGAAAATAAAAGTGCATCCCATATTTATTACATGCTTTATTCCAATATCAAGATCTCAACTACTCTGCTCAAGCTTTCCTCGAGTCTGAACATTCTCTGGCAAAATGTCCTACTCCTTTGCAGCATAAACAAATGACTTCAGACAAATCTAGGGGCTTCCTGGTGGTTATCTTGGCTCCTTCGGTTCTTGGCTTCCTTGCTGGGCATTTGCTAGCATAATGACCTAAATCCTTGCACCTATAACAAGCGATTTGACCCAGGTCCTTTTCTGTAGAAATTGGGTTGTTCTGGGATACATGCTCTTTCTCTTCCTCGACTTCTTCGTTCCGACCAATTCCCCTATCTCTTGTCGATCAAACTCCACTTCTTCCGTCGGGAAGGTTCCCAGATACTCTTGGTTTTCCTTCGTGCAATACTATGAAAAATGTCCTTCCTCTCCACATGAATAGCAATCATTGGAGTAAAATCTGTTTAGGCTTTCTCCATCAGGGTCGTCAACATCTTCTTTCATCACCGGTTTTCTTAAACTTTCCCCGAGGGCTTCTTTCACTGTTCCTTCTGCTGCTTGGTAATTTCTTGTACCTTGGGATAAATATGACACTGGGCAGGGTAGTGCATAGTTCCTTCACACAAGAAACAAGTAACCTTCATGGCTGTACATTCTTTGGCTTGGTGATTTCCTTCACAATGAGGGCATCCATCCTTGTGTTCTTCATGGGTATGTCCTATCTCACCACAAATCTTGCATGCATAATGTTTCTTCATTTTATTGCCATAGGGCTTCTGAATAAGACGAGACCTCAGTAGAGTCATCTTGAATTCCTCCCAAGTTTTTGCTCCGTTACATCCTTGTATGGCCTGATGCATTTTCCACCAGGTTGCAGCACTTTTTGTAAAGTACTGAAGAGCATATTGAACCTCATACTTCCTTGCAACCAAATTGCTCCTGAAGTGATTCTCCATGTTTTGAATCCATAGCTCTACCTCCAACTGAGTGATCGGTTCAGAGAATACAAGTCCATCTTCATTCATCATCTATTGGGTCTAAGGGTTTTGGGATGAGATACGAGAGAGGGATAGAGAGATACGCACAATACACACAATATAGTTTTGAAAATAAGTTGTATTTGTGGTTGTCAGGAAAAACATCAAACAATGACAGCTCACAAACATCGCATCTAACGTGAGTATACAACAGGGGTTTGGTCCTCTAAAGTTCATATAAATCTTGGAATATGTCAGTGTCTTCAAATTCTTCAATTCTTTAGAGGGTTCGTCAGTAGTAGCTTCAGTTCTTCTAGTGTATGGTGAAGTCTGATATCTTGTCGTTCTCGGAGTGGCTTCAGTTCATCCTCCGTGTGGTCCAAAGGGAACGGGGTATTGTCTAACTATTTGAGGTAAAAGGAATGATTTGATAAAGCTCAAAAAAGAAGAGAGGTAAAGGACCTTTTTGAAAATAAAGTTTAAGAGAAATCCTTTCCTAAGGGCTTTCCAGTTTCTAGGGTCACATCCTACAGTCAACATGTGCTCTGATACCATCTCTGTAGCGACCCAACCTCAAACAGTCAAGCCTCTGTGTATCCGTGCCATCCCTGGATCGGTATGCTGGCACACACAGTGCATCAATGTATATATCAAAGTGCAATCACATGTATAAATAACCTTAAACTGATATATACCTCATAAGTCTCAGCGGAAACAAACATAAGGGTGTGGAGTCCATCAACGCCAACGGCAAGTTGAGTGTAGACCGTAACCCTACAACGTAACTCTTACTCGTCGTAGAAAATTCCTACAACATAAGACCTTGCAGCTCTGTAGGTCAGTACATTAAATGTACTGACAAGTCACATCATAAGAGTAATGAACCTATTTGTACATTCAATTTGGCTGGTGGAAAGCTCTAAGTTTAGTTTTTGCATAAAGCTAGTTTTTCCCTAGAATAAAAGATATTATTCTATCACTATTGTATAGCATAGGATGAGTTGGTAAACCCAACTCAATCCATTCCCAAAGTTTCATTTAAAACCCAATTGTTTAATTAAGAGTGATGAGATCTCCCAGCATTTCCACTACTAGATGCTCAAGTTGTCCGTAACCGGGGACATGGCTAATCGATTAGGTTTTAACACTCTGCAGAGGTTTGCGCACTTTTCCCCACAAGACTCGATCGCCTCCCTTGAAATTCTCGCACTGCCTGGTGTTTGAGAACGGGGATGACCGAGACATAGTCTTTCGAAAGTATTTCCCCTTAACCCACGGATAGGCCGGTACACCTACTCATTCTACATGTGCTAGCCTATCCCGGAAGAGGTCACACTATCTACTCAACTCAGCCAGAGCCCATATTGGCTTGTGGCTGCACACAGAAGCTTCTAGACATGAGAATACGATTGATCTCTTTAAGCCTGGGCGGCCGATCACTAGTTGTGCACCACCATGGATTAACCATGCATGCTCCCACTGTACTTCGCCACCATTCAAACCAAATACCGCCCAGGTAGTTCATTTACAAGTCTTGGTCCTGATTACTACTTTGTCACTCATGTCTCACCATGTTCGCTTCCCAAACCACGTCTACATTTGGCGAGGCAAAAATAAACTTACACGTTGGTGACAAGGATGTATAGATCAGACCTACCTCAAATGAACTACTCGGTAACGTCATAGCCATCTGGCAACAATAAATCCTACCATGCAAACCTACCACAAAAGGACTAAGTGCATAATATAAACACATGTACTTGGAAGAATGGTCAAATGTGAACTTTCCTGGTAATAGTTGATGAAGATGATATCGCTCTCAAAAATTTACTTAATAGAACTATTCGTCACTCTCCGATGAAAATCTATAAAGTCAAACATTGCACTCACATAAGCAATCATTTTAGAGAACCAAGAAGAACATGCAAAGAAAAATTCTTGGAAAACCAAATGAACATTCAACACACTTAACTAGCATGGAAAAATCCTAAGTGCAAAACAACATGTGACAAAGGGTGCAAAGATGTGATGTGTACTAAAGTGCATACATGGCATAATAGCAAAACTATCATAGACAGACCATTTTTGTGTGGAAAATGTGTGACAATGGTCCAAGTGGTAGGGTTTGGCTATGGTGACATGGTGCAAAAAGAACCACATCAATCGGAGCTACGGTTTAGGAGATATGGCCAATTGAAGTTTAAATTAAAATCTGAATAAAGTTCAAATTTGAATTTGGCCAAAAGTTTTCAAAGTTGGTTTTTTGGATAAAGCTATTCGAGACGAACATTTTGCCGCTGGTTTCATCGAATTTGGACCTACGGGTAAAAAGTTGGGGCTATTCTAAGTTTAGGGACTAATCTGCTAATTACAGGGACTAGACAGTGAAGAAAACTATTGGAAACAGGTCCCTAACACGTGGCAAATTCCTAGTGGCCGAAAGGTGTTCACCGCCTAGCTTATACAGCGGACGCTTGGACTTTAAGCAAAACAGCGGCGGCGGCTAACAAAAAAAACGACATCGGTTTAAAATAAAACCGTATGATTAAACTAAAACCGCACAGTTAAATAAAAACCGTAGTTAACCGATCTAAAAAAACTAAACGGAAAGGGGGTTAGCTCACGGTGGCAATGACGATGAACAGGAGACGGTGGCGCAGGCGTCGGGCGGTGGACGGGGCGGCGGCTGCGTTGCTCCTCGGCGGTGGGGAAGAGGACGGACGGGACGGGCACGAGGTGGGCGGTCCAGGGGTGGTGACGACGCGCGTCGGGGTGGCCGGGATGGGTGGAGCGAAGGGCGGCGGCTCCGTGCTCCAACAAGGACGCAGGTCATCGGGATGGCGTCTCTGGTGACCTAGGGTCAAGAGGAGGATGTCAATGAGATGCGCTTTGACTCGGGCAACAAAAAGAAGTAGTCGGTGGAGGCCGGGGTGGCTCACGGGCGATAAAATCCTCCGGTGAACTAGCACGGCTCCGGCGAGATCCAAGTGGTTACAGCGAGCGATGCGAGAGGCGTGGTGACGAACGGATTAGCTGAACGGAGGGAGGGTCGAGGGCTTCTTATAGGCACGGAGAGAGGGCTCGGGATGCAGCGGATAAGTTTATCCACTAGGGCAATGGAGCCGGTGGTTGCGGGCGGCAGGCTAGTGCTCTATCCCGAGCGGAACGAGCGGAGGTTGGGGACGATGGGTGCGGGGCCCACGGGTCAGCGGGACAGAGAGGGAGACGAGAAGCGGGCGAGCGTGTAGTGGCCTTCGGGCGTGGGGGCGGCCTGGCTCGGCCTGCTATGGCCGTGGGCCAGCTCTGGCCAGCGGTGGCTGGGCCTGCGCACGGGTGCGTGTGCGCGTGCATTTTTTTTAAACGGAAAGAAAACTCCAACAGAAGTAAATTAAATAAAAAAAATATACATAGGCATATCATACACCAAAATGCTCAGGAAAATACCCCGAATAAGATGAACTATTTTTCAAGTTCAAATAAAATCCAAAATAAATCATAAAAGTCAAACAATGCTACTATTATATTTAAAATTAATAAAAATCATTTTTAAAATAGCAAAATGATTTCAAATTTATTTTCTCCTAATTTTCTATTGAAGGGAATCATTTTAGACTTATTTCCATTTATTTATTTTTAGGAGAAAATATTTTGAATAGAAACTCAAATAACTCCCAATTGGATTTGAATTTGGAATTTCAAACAACTTCAAATGGAAAATGAGTTTCAAATAACTTCAAAGTGACTTCCAGTTTATTTCTTTGAAACTTCCAACTCTCTTTCTTCAAATATGAAGAAGTCATTTTATCTTCCCTCATGAACTCATTGAGTTGCTTAAAGTTTCTAAATTTAAAGTATTTCAAATGGAAATTCAAATCATTTTCGAACCCCGTTTCATTTCTTTAAATGTAAGAAGTCATATTATCTTCAGTCTAGGGTTTTGTAATGAAATGAATTGGAATTCATGGAGATCAAGAAAAATGCAAGATGAAAGTTTCGGGAAAGTCCTTTTATCCCCTCTCATTCAACTTTCAAAAGTTTTTAATTTCCACTCAATTTCACACAATCAATCACACAACAATCAAACAAACAATCATGGTTATTTATTTAATATAACATTCCAAAATTTAGAATTTTGGGATGTTACAGAGAATAATAATGAATCTATGGATGTGAATTTTGTTGGTAGGAACAATTTTGGTAACAACGCGTATAGAGGAAATTTTAATCCTAGGCCTTATCCTAGTAATCCCTCTAATAATTATGGTAATTCCTACAAGAATTCTTATGGAAATTATAATAAGATGCCCTCTGATTTGAGTCTAATATTAAAGAATTTATTACTTCGCAAAAGAATTTCAATGCTTTGATTGAAGAAAAAATGCTTAAGATTTATGAGTTGGCTAGGAACGTTGATAGAATTTCTCTTGATGTGGATTCTTTGAAACTTAGATCTATTCCTCCTAAGCATGATATCAATGAATCTCTCAAAGCCATGAGAATTTCCATTGATGAGTGCAAAGAAAGAACCGCTAGGATGCGTGCTAAGAAATATGCCTTTATAAGAGCGTGTTCTTCTAGCTCCTATGAAAATAAAGATGAAGATATAAAAGTTATTGATGTGTCCCCTATTAAATCTTTGTTTTGCAATATGAATCTTGATAATGATGGGACTGAATATGATCCACCTTTAACTAGAAGGCGTTCCAAAAATTCGGAGTTTTTAGATCTTGATGCTAGAATTGATGAAAGTGGGGTTGAAGAAATTAAAACCCTAGATGTTGCTAAACCCACTATTTTGTATTTCAAGGAATTTAATTATTAAAATTGCTCTTTGATTGATTGTATTTCCTTGTTGCAATCCATGCTAAATTCTCCTCACACTTATAGTCAAAATAAAGCGTTCACTAAACATATCGTTGATGCCTTAATGCAATCTTATGAAGAAAAACTTGAGTTGGAAGTTTCTATCCCTAGAAAACTTTATGATGAGTGGGAACCAACTATTAAAATTAAGATTAAAGATCATGAGTTCTATGCTTTATGTGATTTGGGTGCTAGTGTTTCCACGATTCCAAAGACTTTGTGTGATTTGTTAGGTTTCCGTGATTTTGATGATTGCTCTCTAAACTTGCACCTTGCGGATTCCACTATTAAGAAACCTATGGGAAGAATTAATGATGTTCTTATTGTTGCAAATAGGAATTATGTACCCATAGATTTTATTGTTCTTGACATAGATTGCAATCCTTCATGTCCTATTATTCTTGGTAGAGCTTTCCTTAGAACGATTGGTGCAATTATTGATATGAAGGAAGTAAATATTAGATTCCAATTTCCGTTAAGGAAAGGCATGGAACACTTTCCTAGAAATAAAATTAAATTACCTTATGAATCTATTATGAGATCCACTTATGGATTGCCTACCAAAGATGGCAATACCTAGATCTATCATCCCTGCTTTTTATGCCTAGTGTGATAACCTGGCTTATTAGGGATGATAGACTACTCATACCAATAAGGAATTCCTTCTTTTCCGGAAGCCCATTCAGACAGAACTCCAAAGTTAAGCGTGCTTAGCTTGGAGTAGTTTCAGGATGGGTGACCGACCGGGAAGTTGCTCCTGGGTGCGCACGAGTGAGGACAAAGTGCGCAGAAAAGACTAGTATTGATTTGTGGGGCCAGTCGGGATCTCGCCAGGAGTAACGACCACCGGCGGGTGTGGCCGGGGCATTACAAGTTGGTATCAGAGCCGACCCTCGTGGTTACAAGATGTTTGCGGACAGGTGCGTGGTCATGTTGTTCATGACGTTTGTGACCCGTCATGGCACCCGACATGGCACATGTACCAGACTGGATGCACAGACGTATGTACCAAGAGGGAACGTTCTTGTGGCCCGACGAGGACATCAGTTCCTCTGAGTAGGGGTGTATGTGATAGCCTGGCTTATTAGGGATGATAGAGTACTCATATCAATAAGGAATTCCTTCTTTTCCGGAAGCCATTTGGACAGAACTCCAAAGTTAAGCGTGCTCAGCTTGGAGTAGTTTCAGGATGGGTGACCGATCGGGAAGTTGCTCCCGGGTGGCATTACAAGTTGGTATCAGAGCCGACCCTCGTGGTTACATAGATGTTTGCGGACAGGTGTGTGGTCATGTTGTTCATGACGTTTGTGACCCGTCATGGCACCCGACATGGCACATGTACCGGACTGGATGCACAGACGTATGTACCAAGAGGGAATGTTCCTGTGGCCCGACGAGGACGTCGGTTCCTCTGAGTGGGGGTGTATGTGATAGCCTGGCTTATTAGGGATGATAGAGTACTCATATCAATAAGGAATTCCTTCTTTTCCGGAAGCCCATTCGAACAGAACTCCAAAGTTAAGCGTGCTCAGCTTGGAGTAGTTTCAGGATGGGTGACCGACTGGGAAGTTGCTCCCGGGTGCGCACGAGTGAGGACAAAGTGCGCAGAAAATACTAGTATTGATCTGTGGGGCCATTCTAGATCCCGCCAGGAGTAACGACCACCGGCGAGTGTGGCCGGGGCGTTACACCTAGCTAGGGGCGTTAAACGATAGCGCTTGTTGGGAGTCAACCCAATTTTATTTTTATTCCTTGCTTTTTGCTCCTATTTAGTAATAAATAATTTATATAGCCTCTGTTTAGGATGTGTTTTTTGTGTTTAATTAGTGTTTGTGCCAAGTAGAACCGTTGGGAAGACTTGGGGAAAGTCTTGATATCTTGCTGTAAAAAAACAGAAACTTTAACGCTCACGAGAACTGCTGCCATTTTTATTTGGAAAGTGCTATTTAGTTAATTATTTTCGCCGATGATTAATAGATAAATTCCTCACGTCCATAATTTTATTTTAGAATTGTTGGGGTTCCAGATCTTGCGCTAGTTACAGATTACTACAGATTGTTCTGTTTTTGACAGATTCTGTTTTTCGTGTGTTGTTTGCTTATTTTGATGAATCTATGGCTAGTAAAATAGTTTATAAACCATAGAGAAGTTGGAATACAGTAGGTTTAACACCAATATAAATAAAGAATGAGTTCACTACAGTACCTTGAAGTGGTCTTTTGTTTTCTTTCGCTAACGGAGCTCACGAGATTTTCTACTTTAAGTTTTGTGTTGTGAAGTTTTCAAGTTTTGGGTAAAGATTTGATGGATTGTGGAACAAGGAGTGGCAAGAGTCTAAGCTTGGGGATGCCCATGGAACCCCCAAGATAATCTAAGGACACCTAAAAGCCAAAGCTTGGGGATGCCCCGGAAGGCATCCCCTGTTTCGTCTACTTCTATCGGTAACTTTACTTGGAGCTATATTTTTATTCACCACATGATATGTGTTTTGCTTGGAGCGTCTTGTATGATTTGAATCTTTGCCTTTTAGTTTACCACAATCATCCTTACTGTACACACCTTTTGAGAGAGCCATACATGATTTGGCATTTGTTAGAATACTCTATGTGCTTCACTTATATCTTTTTGAGTTATATAGTTTTGCTCTAGTACTTCACTTATATCTTTTAGAGCACGGTGGTGGATTTTTTTAATAGAAACTATTGATCTCTCATGCTTCACTTAGATTATTTTGAGCGTCTTAAATAGCATGGTAATTTTCTTAAATAATCCTAATATGCTAGGTATTCAAGATTAGTAAATTTTTTCTTATGAGTGTTTTGAATACTAAGAGAAGTTTGATGCTTGATGATTGTTTTGAGATATGGAGGTAATAATATCAAAGTCATGCTAGTTGAGTAGCTGTGAATTTGAGAAATGCTTGTGTTGAAGTTTGCAAGTCCCGTAGCATGCACATATGGTAAACGTTATGTAACAAATTTGAAACATGAGGTGTTATTTGATTGTCTTCCTTATGAGTGGCGGTCGGGGACAAGCAATGGACTTCTCCTACCAATCTATCCCCCTAGGAGCATGCACGTAGTGCTTGGTTTTTGATGACTTGTAGATTTTTGCAATAAGTATGTGAGTTCTTTATGACTACTGTTGAGTCCATGGATTATACACACTGTCACCCTTCCATCATTGCTAGCCTCTTCGGTACCATGCATTGCCCTTTCTCACATCGAGAGTTGGTGCAAACTTCGCTGGTGCATCCAAACCCCGTGATATGATACGCTCTTTCACACATAAACCTCCCTATATCTTCCTCACAACAACCACCATACCTACCTATTATGGCATTTCCATAGCCATTCCGAGATATATTGCCATGCAAATTTCCACCATTCCGTTTATCATGACACATTCATCATTGTCATATTGCTTAGCATGATCATGTAGTTGACATAGTATTTGTGGCAAAGCCACCATTCATAATTCTTTCATACATGTCACTCTTGGATCATTGCATATCCCGATACACCGTCGGAGGCATTCATATAGAGTCATATCTTATTCTAAGTATCGAGTTGTAATTCTTGAGTTGTAAGTAAATAGAAGTGTGATGACCATCATTCATAGAGCATTGTTCCAAAAAAACAAAAAAAAGAGAAAGGCCAAAAAAAAGAAGGCCAAAAAGGGGGACAATGCTACTATCATTTGCCACACTTGTGCTTCAAAGTAGCACCATAATCTTCATCATATAGAGTCTTTTGTATTGTCACTTTCATATACTAGTGGGAAATTTTCATTATAGAACTTGGCTTGTATATTCCAACAATGGGCCTCCTCAAATGCCCTAGGTCTTCGTGAGCAAGCAAGTTGGATGCACACCCACTTAGTTTCTTTTTGTTGAACTTTCATACATTTATAGCTCTAGTACATCCGTTGCATGGCAATCCCTACTCGTTGCATTAACATCAATTGATGGGCATCTCCATAGCCCATTGAGTAGCCTCGTTGATGTGAGACTTTCTCCTTTTTGTCTTCTCCACATAACCCCCATCATCATATTCTATTCCACCCATAGTGTTATATCCACGGCTCGCGCTCATATATTGCGTGAAAGTTTATAGGTATGAGATTACTAAAGTATGAAACAATTGCTTGGCTTGTCATCGGGGTCGTGCATGATGAGAGCATTCTTGTGTGACGAAAATGGAGCATGACTAAACTATATGATTTTGTAGGGATGAACTTTCTTTGGCCATGTTATTTTGAGAAGACATAATTGCTTAGTTAGTATGCTTGAAGTATTACTATTTTATGTCAATATGAACTTTTATCTCGAATCTTTCGGATCTGAATATTCATACCACAATTAAGAAGAATTACATTAAAATTATGCCAAGTAGCACTCCGCATCAAAAATTCTGTTTTTATCTTTTACCTACTCGAGGACGAGCAGGAATTAAGCTTGGGGATGCTTGATACGTCTCCAACGTATCTATAATTTTTGATTGCTCCATGCTATATTATCTACTGTTTTGGACATTACTGGGCTTTATTATCCACTTTTATATTATTTTTGGGACTAACCTATTAACCGGAGGCCCAACCCAGAATTGCTGTTTTTTGCCTATTTTAGGGTTTCGAAGAAAAGGAATATCAAACGGAGTCCAAACGGAATGAAACCTTCACGAACGTGATTTTCTCACCGAACATGATCCAGGAGACTTGGACCCTACGTCAAGAAACAAAGGAGGAGGCCACGAGGTAGGGGGCGCGCCTACCCCTCAGGCACGCCCTCCACCCTCGTGGGCCCCCTGTTGCTCCACCGACGTACTCCTTCCTCCTATATATACCTACGTACCCCCAAACAATCAGATATGGAGCCAAAACCCTAATTCCACCGCTGTAACTTTCTGTATCGACGAGATCCCATCTTGGGGCTTGTTCTGGAGCTCCGCCGAAGGGGGTATCCATCACAGAGGGCTTCTACATCAACACCATAGCCTCTCCGATGAAGTGTGAGTAGTTCACCTCAGACCTACGGGTCCATAGTTATTAGCTAGATGGCTTCTTCTCTCTTTTTGGATCTCAATACAATGTTCTCCCCCTCTCTTGTGGAGATCTATTTGATGTAATCTTGTTTTTGCGGTGTGTTTATTGAGACCGATGAATTGTGGGTTTATGATCAAGATTATCTATGAACAGTATTTGAATCTTCTCTGAATTCTTTTACGTATGATTGGTTATCTTTGCAACTCTCTTCGAATTATCAATTTGGTTTGGCCTACTAGATTGATCTTTCTTGCAATGAGAGAAGTGCTTAGCTTTGGGTTCAATCTTGTGGTGTCCTTTCCCAGTGACAGTAGGGGCAACAAGGCACGTATTGTATTGTTGCCATCGAGGATAACAAGATGTTTTTTTTATCATATTGCATGAATTTATCCCTCTACATCATGTCATCTTGCTTAAGGCGTTACTCTGTTTTCATGAACTTAATACTCTAGATGCATGCTGGTTAGCGGTCGATGAGTGGAGTAATAGTAGTAGATGCAGGCAGGAGTCGGTCTACTTGTCTCGGACGTGATGCCTATATACATGATCATACCTAGATATTCTCATAACTATGCTAAATTCTGTCAATTGCTCAACAGTAATTCGTTCACCCACCATAAAATACTTATGCTCTTGAGAGAAGCCACTAGTGAAACCTATGGCCCCCGGGTCTATCTTCATTATATTAATCTTCCCATACTTAGTTATTTTCATTGCCTTTTATTTTACTTTGCATCTTTATCATAAAAATACCAAAAAAATTATCTTATCATATCCATCAGATCTCACTCTCGTAAGTGGCCGTGTAGGGATTGACAACCCCTTATCGCGTTGGTTGCGAGGATTTATTTGTTTTGTGCAGGTGCGAGGGACTCGCGAGTAGCCTCCTACTGGATTGATACCTTGGTTCCCAAAAACTGAGGGAAATACTTACGCTACTTTGCTGCATCATCCTTTCCTCTTCAAGGGAAAACCAACATAGTGCTCAACAGGTAGCAGTTTGATTCCCGGTTTAGTTATGGTTTATTTTGTTTAGATCGAATCGGTCGGTTTAGTTATTAGCCGCGTAGGTTTCTGTTATTTTCCGCCCGAGTGCTGCTTAGCTACAGACCGCACCCCTCCTAGGCCCAGTAGCATCGTCTGTTTTTTTAGTTCTTTTTTGTTTCTATTTTTAAAACAGAAAAGTTCCAATCTTGAAAATTTTATATCTCTTAGGTTATTTAGAGTTTTTGATTTATTATTTTTTCTCTAGCCTGCAAAATTCCTAAAGTTTCTGTATAAAATAGTTTCACCATGTTTTAGTTTTTAAAAATTGTTTTATATGAGTTTTAGTCAGATTAATATTTCTACTATAAAATGAGCTAGGATTAATGTTTTTAGTGAATCTTTTTGCCACTGCTTTGTTTTGACATTGCCTAGCAGTAGGATTAATTTGGATATTTATAGATTTTATTAAAATTAGTTTTACATGAAAATGACCCTGTTTTAGTTCTTTCACTTTGTTGCTGTTTTCTGTTGTTTTAATTACTTTAAAATTTATTTCCACCTATGTTGTATTTTATTTCCGATTTGTTTCTATAGTTAAAGAAGGTGAACTTTTATTTACAGAAAAAGAAAATGTTTTATTTTTTTCTTACAAGTTTTGTTTTAATCATAATTAAAGTTTTAAAGTAACTTTTAATGTGTTTCTTTTTTCACAATGTTTTTATAATGTTTTCCTTTGTGTTAGTTAACAAAACTTTTGTTTTGTTCTGTTAAGAAAACTTTTTGTATGATAAAACTATTCTTGCTAGTTGTTGGCTTGGAGTAAACGAAGCCTATTTTGATTTCAATTGGTTTTCTTTGGTTTTGGTTGATTGTCTATGTGTGAAGTATGATAGCTTTACTATTATGTTACTATGTTGGTATTGTATGCTTATGTGTTTATTGTTTTCTTCGAATATAATTCCCGGAGTGCGAAGCTTGCTGTCACAAGTCACTAGCATTCGAAGACCGTCAGCCAGGCAAGTCTTGATCATGAATTTTAATTCCTATGTTTTATTGCATTAGTAGTATTTCCTCCCCACCATGCATGCAGTAGGAGAAATTGAATAAGTCTTGAGTAGTATCATGTGGTAGGTTGACCCAAAATCCCTTTGTTACCATTGCCCGGGACGATGTAGTTTATTTTGCTATGCTCGTAGATGGGGTTGGTTGAGCGATTCATAAGGGAGATGTGAGAGTCAAGATGATGACAACCCCATGACTTCAAGCTCAAGATGGACTTCAAATTCACTACTAGGTGGAGGACGGTTGATGGGCACCCTAGAGAAAGTAGCGGATGGCCTGGATGCATGGAGAAGCGCCATGACGTCTTGCGGAAAGCTTCACCCAGCCACGAAGAGACGGATGGATACACCTTGACTGGAAGCTTACCTGTGCAGCCGCAAGCCATTATGGGCTCTGGCTTGGTCGACCCTAGGCATGACTCTGGCCAGACGGTGCTACGAGATGTAGAAGAACGGTAGGATAGGATGGGCCTGGCAGTGGCCTAGAGGAACTCTATGGAAGACCCTGTTTCGTTCGTCCCGTCTTCAAACACTAGGCAGTGCAAGGACATAAAGGAGGGAACGATTCTTGCAGGTAAAGTGCATAAGACTCTGCAGAGTGGAAACCTAATCGATTAGCCGTGTACCCGGTTATGGACAATCGAGCCTCTGGAATTGGAGTATTTCGGAAATCTCAACACCGAACATAATTAATTAATTGATGGGTTATTAATGTTTTTGGGTATGAGACACTGGTTGGCGGAACCATCTCAATAACAACCAATATTTTGTAGTAATTGCAAGCAAGTCCTTTTTGTTGTAGGGAAAAATTATTTTTTTCGCAAAAATTTAAACTTAGAGCCCCGCAGCCAAATTGCATATAGTGTTAGCATTATTATTGTTCTCTCTATGACTTGCCGGCATATTCAAAATGCTGACCTACATGGCTGCAATGTCTCATATTGTAGAGGAGTTTTCCGACCAGGAGTGAGGCTACGATCTACGCTCGGTGATTGCCCTATGGAGTCAGATGGACTCGCTTATCGTCTACGCTTCCGCAGCATTTAGTTTTTCTCATGAGTTGGCCTTCGGCCGAATTTATTCTATTGTAATAAAGACTCAATATGAGAATCATGTAATAAATCAGGCGTGATTGAACTTTGAATTTTTCATCAACGTATTGTGTGTGCCAGCATGATCTTGGGATGGTACTGATACATAGAGACTTGACCGATTTCGGGTCGGGTCGCTATAGAGATGGTATTCAGTGCACACGCTGATCGTAGGACTTAACCCCTAGGATCGGAAAGCCATAGGAATAAATTATTTTATTTTATGTCCTTATCATTTTGTACTTCTCCCCTATTCATTTCTGACTTCTCTCTGATTTTCAACATTCTAGATGGCCACCGAGTTCACCCCAGTTCTTCTACTAGTGTTTTGCCAGCCGGATGAGACGATGCTTTTCGGCAAGAAGCTGGTTCAGATCATGAAGAAGCTGAAGATTGCTCTGCCCTCAATCACCGGGAAGCCTACCAATGCACTTCCGATGGATACCCGCTACAGGATTAAGGTGCACATTCCAGGGAGGACTTTCGGAGGATATTCAGAGCCCATCGACTTTGAGTTTACCGCTTTCACTTGGATCCTCGGAAGAGACATGACGATTTATCATGCACTTGGACATCTCCGAGAAGAGTACATGGCCGAGCTTGACTCATCAGACCTCGCCATGATTTCTCGCCGAGCTAGGAATGGAGATATCATCCGTACCACGGAGGACGACTCCATTCTTTCATATGTCCAAGACTTGGAGAGTCACATCAGGAACCAGGAAATTCAGACGCGCCGAAGCTCGAAGGTACACAGGAGGTTGTTGTTCCATGAACTGGAACTAGAGGAGAAAGCATGCGTGGACTTCCTTGAACATGAAGAGGAGGTTAAGGATTTTATGGATAGAATTGAGGACTTGGAGAACTACATTTCCACACTGGAGGAAAAGATGGACCAGGGAGAAGACCTCTTCCCGACTGGAGATGATGGACCCCTCGTGAGCAATGACTAGGATTATGAAGAGAGCTCCACCGAAGGAAGCCACAAGAGGAGGCGCCGCACCAGAGGACGCCGCATCGAAGGATGCAAGAATAATTGATGAAGACATTTAGTCGACCACCATGTTTTATTTTTATTTTTTTCATCGATCAGTTAGGCCGTTTTTTCGATTAGTCGTGAGATTTTGTAATCCGAGATTGAACCTTGTTTGAGATGAATGAATAAATGATTGGTGTGATTATGATTGTGCATTCATTTGGGTAGTGCTATTTTCTCATTAGACCCTTGTTCTATTATAATTTCTCATCCACTCCAAAACACCAGATGCCTCCGAGACGTGACCCCGGTTTCACTTTCCCGCTGGAGCTCACCCAGCTGATCCAACAGCAGAATGCCTTGATGCAAATGCTCATCCAGAACCAAGCCAAAAACAACAACAACAACAATCCACCGCCACCACCCCCTGTCGACAACCTGACCCGGTTCCTAAGGCTGAATCCACCGGTGTTCTCTAGCAGCACCGAGCCGATTGTAGATGATGATTGGCTCCCCAAGATCGAAAGGGAGCTAGCAACTGCTGGATGCACAGATATTGAGAAGGTGCGTTCTACCGCACATCAACTGGATGGACCGCAGCCTCTTGGTGGGATAACTACACCACCACCTGTCCCATAGCCACCATCACGTGGGATCAGCTTTAGCAGGCCTTTCGCACCGCTCATGTTTCAGCTGGATCCATGAGTCTGAAGAAGCACAAGTTTCACAACTTACGCCAGGGAAATCATACTGTGGGACAGTACGTGGATGAGTTCAGCCAGTTAGCTCGCTATGCCCCGGGTGATGTGGCCACATATGTTGCAAAATAGGAGAAGTTCCTCGAAGGACTTAATGATGAGCTAGGAATGCAGCTGATGGTGGCCAGCTTCAATAACTACCAGGAGCTGGTAGACAAGGCCATCATCCTTGAAGGAAAGCAACAGTAGATTGTTAGCCGCAAGCGAAAGTATAGTCAGGGGAAGTACAACTCGGGAGCTCAGCAGAAGCCTCACTACACCCCGTACCCAGGAGGTCACACCCATCACACCCATGGAGGACACAACCATGGAGGGAATGGGAACAATCGCAACAACAACAACAACTTGAAGTCGGGAAATGAGGCAATGGTAACCAGCACCGTCCCGCTCTGGCTCAGAAGGATTTGAGTCATATCAACTGTTTCAAGTGCTAGAATACAGGACACTATGCCACCGATTGTCTGGAGGCCAAGCGGGGGAATGGAAATGGCAATGGCAACGGAAGCTCATCAACCAAGAAGCCCAATCCTTTTCCTCGTGCCCAGGTGAACTACATCAACGTGGAGGACGTCTATGATCAGCCAGACACTATGGTTGGTAAGTTTTTATTAAACTCACGTCCAGTATTGATACTGTTTAACTCTGGTGCACCGCATTCATTCATATCAAGGGTAGTTGTGGAAAAGTATGGGTTGCCCACTAGAAACCCTCTTCAGGTCACTTCCCCAGGAGGAGAGATGACGGCAGGCTTAGGCTGTCATTCGACCCTCAGCATCGGAAATCATGATTTTCCTGCAGGGATTGGACGTGATCCTAGACATGGACTGGTTGATGAAGTTTGAAGGAAACATTGACTATGCTCGCAAGACAATTTTGCTCACCACCCCGGAGCAGAAGAGGATCAAGTATATATCCAGACGCACACCGATGAAGAATTAGGTGAATTCCCTCACGGGAGTTGTTCAGGAGGAAGTGCCCGTAGTGCAAGATTTTCCCGATGTATTTCTAGAGGAATTACCAGGAATGCCACTAGACAAAGACATTGAGTTTTGATTGAGTTATTGCCCGACACAGCCCCAATATCCAAGAGACCTTATCGGATGCCCCCGAACGATTTGGAAGAGATCAAGAAGCAAATTAATGAGCTATTGGAGAAGGGATATATTCGGCCAAGCTCGTCACCTTGGGGAGCCCCAGTTCTTTTGGTAGATAAGAAGGATGGAACCCTGAGAATGGTTGTGGATTATCGTTCGTTGAACGACGTGACCATCAAGAACAAGTACCCTCTACTGATGATTAATGATTTATTTGATCAGCTAGTCAGAGCCAAGGTATTCTCCAAGATCGATCTTCGATCAGGGTATCATCAGTTGCAGATTCGTGAACAGGATATACCCAAAGCAGCTTTCACCACCAGGTATGATTTATATGAGTATACAGTCATGTCATTCAGATTGACTAATGCCCCTGTGTATTTTATGAGCATAATGAACAAGGTATTTATGGAATATCTGGACAAGTTTGTCGTGGTGTTCATCGATGACATATTGGTGTTCTCCAAGAGCGAGGAAGAGCATAAGGAACATTTGCCTCTAGTTCTGGAGAAACTCCAAGAACATCAGTTATATGCCAAGTTCAGCAAATGTGAATTTTGGTTGAAGGAAGTCGGATTCCTTGGACATGTTATTTCAGGAGAAGGAATAGCAGTCGACCCCACCAAGGTTGAATCGGTTACCAAATGGCAGTCCCCCACCTCTGTCAAGGAGATCCGCAGTTTTCTCGGACTTGCAGGATATTATTAGAGATTTATTGAGAATTTCTCCAAGATTGCTAATCCCATGACGGAGCTGTTGAAGAAGGAAACTAAGTACATTTGGACCGAGGATTGTGAAGCCAGTTTTCAGGAGCTGAAGAAACGTCTGGTTACAGCCCCAATGCTCATTTTGCCGGACATACCACTACAAAAAAATACACTTCCGTGCTGATACGTGTTTGTCACAGTAGGTCACGTTTTCTATCATGCATGTACATCCATGACAAATTTATGACAGAATGAAGATAGTCATACCTGTGCTGTCGTAGAAGTGTTCCATGACATTACCAAAATTATCATCATGGAAGTGTCCACTTCCATGATGATAAATCGCGCGTCATAGAAGTGCTTTCGTCAAGGATGACCGACATGTGGCATCCACCGTAACGGAAGCCGCTAAGCTATTGGGTCTGGTTTTGGATCCGATAACCCACTAACAGCCATGACCAATGCCGATTTTCCATGTGTAAAATCTCATTGGCCGACGGAACCACGCATCAGCTCCGCGTTGGCACATGTGTCACTCATCCAACGGTCGAGATGGGCCTATGATATGTTGACACGTGGACGGGCCCAAAAGTGGCCCATAAAGTTTAAATGGGCCGGCCCAACTAAAGGCCCACAAGATTTAGCGGACCATAATGGGACGGCCCAGCTAAAGGCCCACAAGATTTTGCAGACCATGATGGGCCGGCCCAGCTAAAGGCCCACAAGATTTAGAAGACCACAATGGGCCAGCCCAACTAAAGGCCCACAAGATTTTGCAGACCATAATCGGCCGGCCTAGCTAAAGGCCCAACATTCTCAGTGAAGGCCCGTACAACTAGTGTCAAATCGGCCCGTCAATGGCCTGTCCTAAACTTGTCATCATCGCGGCCCATGGTCACTTCTGGCCCTTTAACAGTCTGCTAAGTATATGGGCCGAATTACGGCTCGGTGTATTTCCGGCCTGTTAAAGGTCCTGCTTCATTTGGGCCCATTTATAGGCCATTGAAACTTTTGGCCCATAAATGACCGTGAAGGATTTGGGTCATATTCGGCCATGTCTCACATTCGGCCTGTTAGAGGCCCACTATAGATTTGGGCCACTTTTGGCCTGTTGTGATTTTCGGCCTGTTAATGTCGGACGAAATCCATGGGCCATATGTGGCCCAACATCACATCAGGCACATTAACGGCCCATATAAAAATGACGATAATCTAGCCCGACCGAACTTCCAGCCTGTTAAAGGCCCATGTATTAGGTCGGCGCATTTACGGCCCGTCCGAATTTCGTCCTGTGAAAGATCCGAATCGTAAATGGGCCACCATTTCGGCCTGCTAAGACCAGTGGGTTATTTGGCACAATCAGGGCCCAATCTCACTTTCGGTCTATTAAATACCCATGTTTTTAATGGGCTCGAGATATTTACACCTGTTAACGGCCTATTGTTACTGAGGGCCCAAATTATGTTTAGGCCTATTAAAGGCCCACTATGGGCACATGCCTACCAGAAAAATATGAAAGCTTATGCTGATTTAGGCCCAGATATTTTTAGTGGGCTGGATGCAAATTTCGGCCCATAATTGTTTTTAGCCCAATTGGAATGGGCCCGACAAATGTTGGCATGTTGGGCTCCTACGAAGCTTTCGGCTGAATACATTACTAAGATAAACCTACACTATACAAAAATAGCATCGTAATTACTGCAACCTTTGACAACATCATAAATGTTGTATCACAACAAAATAAATTCCAACCATACAACAAAAGGCCTGTTGGCATAAAGTTTACAGTCCTTGCAGATAAAAGCACCATCAAATGTATAGAAGCACATATCATTTGACCTGGGTGCTAATGTTTCAAGCTATAGAATCTAATGGAGCAGCACGATCTTCACCTTTTTCCGCCATTGCTCTTGAACAACGAAGCGAATGTCTGATAGTCTGGTTTCAAAACCATTCATATCTTGATGACATTTGTCAACCACTATTCTTGTTTCCAAAACAACGTCCATTATGGATTGGACTTGTGTCTGGAGCACAGATATATCACTCTGTCTGGCAGGAAGATTTTGTTCAGTAGGCGATTTGGATGAGGTTACCTTGACAACCAACCCAGAATTACGCAGGAAGGTGCTTTTTTCACTGTTAGTGGAGAGATACTGACGCATTTCAGCAAGAGGTGACATTGTGCCCGTGGTAGCCTCGTCACCTTCAGGTGGTTGTGGCTGTTCAATCATTTGTTCCATAGCTTCCTGAAAGTTTGAACTTGTAGATTAGTGTACCAGATAAGTTACCAATGAGACAAAAACAAACAAGGTAGGTTACATGTTTATACATAACTTATTTTGGTGAACTACTATAATACATTAGCATGTATTGTAGTGCCAACTACATAATAAAATCACTTTCGGAACATATGTCCATGTAGCATGCCTACTGTATTGTCTATTTCCTCACATTCGTTGACATCTAAGGATAAATAGACATGGTTTAAAGTAGGATGAACATAGTATGACATCATTCATATCATGGGCAAACATATATAAAACAAACAGGCTATTTTCTCATTGTGTGCGCACGTGAACATAACAACTAGATTACAGATCAAGACCAAAAGAATATCCTTCATCTCTTTTAAACCATGTAAGGTGAAATGATACATTAAGACAACTGTGTATAAAAGTGAACAGAGTAACTGACATTGGCTGCAAACCAAGTAGTTAAATGAACACATCATAGTACCAATCAGTTCAAAGGCAGGAGGAGTAAGGACTTACAACATCGTCTTGAACTGGTGTGATCATGCCCTTCATCTTGCTGGTGTGGCAATCCTTGAAGATTTGCACTGCATTTGGTTCAGGTTCTTTTTGGTCCGCACAGGCTTTCTCTGTATTTGGAACAAGTCAATATAGATACGATAATATGACACAGAAAAGAAGGAAGTAGCAGCTTTTTACAAGAGCCTCACAGTGTGCAATATAGCTACGAGATCCCATTGTCTGTTGGAATTTCACTTTAGAACAGTTGGTCTTGTTCTTCAAATATTTAGCCTAGAAGAAGATACACTTGTAAGGCACATACATAAATACAAGTTCAATATGTGGTCTGATCAAATACATATAGCCTACCTGATACTTTGGATCAGACCAGTGTTTAACGAGGGCTGTACAGTCTTCATCTGTAATATATTCCACTGGAGATGTTTGGGCGATTTCATTGTTAGCCTTGCCTTCAAAGTGATATTTTCTAAGGTGGTACCGATACTGTCGTAGAGCAGACTGAAAAACATGAGTGCATGCTTGTTTAGTTGCATCATCTTTCAGATCCAACTTGAACCTCATCTGTTGAAAAACGAATGTGAGTCTTATTAGGAGGAAGCTAGAAAGTATGGGACAAAGCAAGACAATATGACTAATTGCGATGAATAACATTACTTACGGATAAATGGTCAAGGAAGGTGTTAAACTGGGTATTGTATTTCTCATTCCTGTACTGGATCCACATTGGGAGGATACGTGCATGACACCTAACGACAACGGCTGACTCTATAGCATCACGTGCCCTTTTTAAATCTACTTCAAAAATGGATCTCTATTCTTCCTCCTTTAGATTTTGTTAATCTGTCAATCATTATCCTTGATGTCTGTTTCCGCTTGCACCGTGGTGCTAGTTCAACAACGAATATGGAAAGTGTTAGTGTACATCAAACTGTGAGAGTACATATAAAGGAGCATGCAACTGGAACTTGACTCGGTCAAGTACCATCTTGGTGTTGATGCTCATGAGGTTCATCTGATCTTGCCAAGTCATGTTGTGTCAGCAGTGCTTCGGAAGTAGTGTTAGGTGTGAAGGCAGCTTGGGAACTGGCTAGTTCCGGAGAAAACGAACGAGTACCTCGTTGAGATGCTGGTACAGTTGAAGCAGATGCTGCAGCTGGTGGAGCAGGTGATACTGTGTTTGTAGATTTAGCCGGTGGACTTGGACCTTCTACTGCACTATAAGTACTAGCAGAATCTGGACGGCAGATCCTTTTCCGTTTCTCCCGACAAGTAACACCACTCCCTACTATATTATTTTCCTTGCTCTTTTTTGACTTTGCCATGTCAAGCCGTACCCACAACACAAAACAATAAAATCGCTCTTCAGAACTCATTGATGCATGATACAGACAAGCAATACTTTGATGTAAGACAACCGTATGAGGATGGAATATGTAAGAAAAACAAGATGGCATGACATATTCATAGCTACGATGTGTAAACTAAGAAGAAAGATTTTCAAGAAAATAGAAGTAATGCAAGCTAGACACCATATGAAAGATGCAACCAATATTACTCTGCCAAGTTAAAAGTGTCTTGTCATAAGTGGCAATTCGAAAAATTAGAAGCAGTACAACATAGAAATCAATGCAAGATGCAACCACTATCCAACTGCCATGTTAAAAGCGTCCAATCATGAGTGACTGATGCGGGATACACAACGGCAGTACTTTGATGTAAGAACATGGTATGATAGATAGATGCAGTGTATTCTAGACACATAACACCATGTCATATGCACATGTATAACATATAAACTCAGCAGGTGCAATTTAATCAAAATAGAAGAAATACAGGCTAGACAACATATGCAACATGAAACCAATTATCACACTGTCAACTTAGAGCAAGCACCTGCGATGGTGGAGTACGGGAGATGAACTCATCATGTAGACTTTGGACTTCAACTTCATTAGCAGTAGAGTGGCAAATCTAGAGAGTCTCCATTTGCGTCGGTGCGGAGGACCACCAACATCCCCTAACTTACTCTTTTCCTTCCTATTTTCTGATATTGCCTTATGAAGTCAAAACCACAAGAAGATGAATAAAATTAGCTCTGCATAACTGGTTGATGCATGATACAGACGAACACTACTTTGATGTAAGGCAAGTGCAGGATAGGAGGATGGAATATATACAAAAAAGACAGTGTTTCATATTCACACGTACGATAGGAGGATGGAATATGTATGAAAAAATAGTAAGCGGAAGGCATTTCAACAAAATTAGAAGAAATGAAAGCTACACACCATATGAACATGCAACCAATATCACTCTATCAGGTAAAAAGTGTCTCGTCGTAAGTGCCATTTCAAGAAATTAGAAGCAGTACAAGCTAGAAGACAATGCAAGATGCAACCTACATCACCGTCCCAAGTTAAATGTGTCTTATGGGTAAGTGATCGTTGCAGGTATAAGTTGTAAGATACGCAGATGCAATTCAACATAATCAGAAGCAATACAAACTAGACATCATACGGAAAACGCAACCACATATAACAGCTCCAAGTTAGAGCAAGCACCTGTGATGGTGGAGTAGGGGAGATGTGCTCATCATGTACACGTATGTTCTAGAAACAGGAACACGTGTCATATGCACAGGCATTATGTGTAAAGTAAGCAGATGCAATTCAACAAAGTTAGAAGCAATACAAGCTAGACATCATACGCAACACGCAACCACATATAATAGTGCCAAGTTAGAGCAAGCACCTGTGATGGTGGAGTAGGGGAGATGTGCTCATCATCTACACAGCTACGTTGATTGTCCAGCCTTGTGTTGTCTTGCGAATCTTGTTGGGAGGATGGCGGAGTAGAATCTATAGAGACCCCCTGTTTGAGTTGCTCCGAAGGACCACCATCATCCACTGCCGGACTAATTTCCTTCAGCTGTAATGATTTTGCATTGTGAAGTCAAACCGATAAGAAAAAGGAATAAAATTCGCTCTTCAGAACTCATTCATGCATGATACTGACGAACACTACTCGGATGAAAGGCAAACACATGATGCGAGGATGGAATATGTATGAAAAATAGGATGGTGTGACATATTCACACCTATGATGTGGTAACTAAGCAGAAGGCATTTCAATAAATTAGAAGCACTGCAAGCTAGACACCATATGAAAGATGCAACCAATATCACTCTGCCAAGTTCAAACTGTATGTCGTTTCAACAAATTAGAAGCAGTACATGCTAGAAATCATATGCAGGACACAACCAATATCACAATGGCAACTTAAAGGTGCCTTATCATAAGTGACTAATGCGGGGTATGCAAGAATAGTAGTCTGATGTAAGAACATTGTGTGATCAGATATAGTATGTTCTAGAAACAGGAACATATGTCATATTCATAGGCATTATGTGTAAAGTAAGAAGATGCAATTCAATAAAGTTAGAAGCAATACTCCCTCCATTTCTTTTTACTCTACATATAATATTTGGTCAAAGTCAAACTGCACAAAGTTTGACCAAATTTATATAAAAAATATGAACATCTACAATACTAAAACTATATAGTATGAACATATGTTTCATGGTGCATCTGATAATATTGATTTCATATCGTGAATGTTTATATTTTTCAATATAAAGTTAGTCAAACTCTACAAAGCTTGACTTTGACCAAACCTTATATGCAGACTAAAAAGAAACGGAGGAGTACAAGCTAGACATCATACGCAACATGCAACCACATATAATAGTGCCAAGTTAGAGCAAGCACCTGTGATGGTGAAGTAGGGGAGATGTGCTCATCATCTACACAGCTACATTGACTGTCTAGCCTTGCGTTGTCTTGTGAATCTTGTTGGGAGGATGGCGGAGTAGAATCTATAGAGAACCTCCATTAAGGTTCAATCAATATCACTCTGCCAAGTTAAAACTGTCTCGTCATAGGTGGCGTTCATCAAACTAGAAGCAATACATGCTAGAAATCATATTTAAGACGCAAACCAATATCATACTGCCAACTTAAAGGTGTCCCGTCATAAGTGACTGATGCAGGATACACAAGAAGAGTAGTTTCATGTAAGAACATGGTGTGATAGACAGATATAGTATGTACCAAAAACAGGAAAGTGTGTCATATTCACACGTATCATGTGTAAGCTAAGCAGATGCAGTTTACACTAATTAGGAGCAACACAAGCTAGACACCATATGCAACATGCAACCAGATATCACACTGCCAAGTTAGAGCAAGCACCTTGGATGGTGGAGTAGGGGAGCGGAGACTTGGACCTTGTAATGCACTATCAGTACAAGGAGAATCGGTACAGATGCTCCGTTTATGTTGCTACAGAGGATCACCATCATTGCCTTCCTTACTCTTTTCCTTCCTATTTCTTGATTTTGCCTTGTCAAGTCAAACCCACAAGAAAAAAGAATAAAATTTGCTCTTCAAAACTCATTGATGCATGATACTGACGAACACTACTTTCATGTAAGGCATCCGTATGATAGGAGGATGGAATATGTATGAAAAACAGGACGGCGTGAAATATTGACATGTATGATGTATAAAGTGTAAACTAAGTACAAGGTGCTTGAACTTGTTAGAATCAATGCAAGCTAGAAACCATATGAAAGATGAAACCAATATCACTCTGCCAAATTAAAAGGGTGCCCTAACAAATGTATTTGACCAAATTAGAAGCAATACATGGCAACAGGCTAGAAATAATATGCAATATGCAACGAATAAAGGTGACTCATTATAAGTGATTGGTGCAGGATACAGAAGAGATGTAGTTTCATGTAAGAACAAGGTTAACACATAGATGTACTGTGTACCAAAAATAGGAAGGCATGTCATATTCATAGGTATAATGTGTAAACTAAGCAGATGCAATTTATCCTAATTAGAAGCACTACAAGCTAGACATTGTATGCAATATGCAACCACATATCACAATGCGAAGTTAGAGCAAGCACCTGTGATGGTGGTGTGGGGGAATTGCGGTCATCAACTAGAGAGATATGTTGACTATCTTCATTTAGCCTTGCTGTTTCTTGAGAATCATGTGGGGAGGATGACACTGCACTCTTTAAACGAGTATGGCATCTCACAGTAACCCACTTGGGTGACTATCTCATCATAAGTGATTGACGAGGGATACAAAAGAGCATTAGTTTGATGTACGAACATGGTTAATAGACATATGTAGTATGTATCAAAAACATGAAGGCATGCCATTAACAAAGGTATAATGTGTAAAGTAAGAAGATGCAATTTAACCAAATTGGAAGCAATACAAGCTAGACACCATATGCAACATGCAACCACATTTGACGGCGCAAAGTTAAAGCAAGCTCCTGGGATGGTTGTGTGTGGCAATTGAGATCATCAACTGCAGAGCTACATTTACTGTCTCCAACTGCTGACACTGCACCATTTAGAGCGCTGAAACGCATAGTGCTTGTCTTCGAGTTACACTGGAGGGACTTCTGTCTTTTCTTTTCTGCATTCATCAACACTGCATCAGAGTCTGAAATACCCATGCATAAAAAAACAATAGTGTGAGTATGGGTGAAGTGTGTGCACAATTAGTACAGTGTAAAGGTAGCAGATAGCAGGTCGGTGAGAAATAAATGACGGGAGACATATCATAGCTCTACAACATGCATGGCACACTAAATTACTACAGGATTCTATGAAAATAATAGTTGATTGAAAAAAATAGGCCAGTCCATTTTTTCTGCACCGTCCGATGTACAAAGAACGGGCAGATCGCCTTCTTCTACCTCCAGCCAGTCAGTGCTGACGATCTTCCTTGAAACGCCAGCGACCACCGGCCCAGTCCCCTGCCTGCGCCCTCCCCTCGACCTCACCGCACCGCCATGCTTGGCACCGCCCCCGGCCATCCATTCAAGCCCCGCCGACCTCCAGATCGGGTGCAATCAGCTCCTGCACCCCACACCCCTATGATAGACACCGATGCGCCACTTCCCCGGCGAACAGGCGGACTAGGTGCTCCGCGCGCCTAAGCGGGTGCTGCTTCTTTTAATTGCGGTTCGACTGACCCTGAATTGAAATCCAGGCGTGCTACGGACCTCTAGCAAAGGTGAAATAGTAAAGGGAGGAAACCTTGTGCATTTAGTATCACGAAGAAGATGCAGTAAGAAGCGCTCAACTAGTTTCGTGGGATGAATACGGTGTGAGCAGAGACGTAAGGTTTGCACGAATAAGGGAAGAGGAGTACCTCTTTCTGCTGGCAGTGATGTGTCCTCCTTCTGTTTTTCCAACGATCTTCTTGTGGTTCGCTAGAAACAAGAAGTTGTGGAGGATGGTGGAGCCTTGGACGAACCCATGGCTAAGTTGTTGAGTGTGGTGCGGTGGTCGTCTGTCGGCGGCGGGGAACCAGATCCGAGGCGGCGAACGACGACGTAGCGGGAACAGCTCTGGTGTGGTGGACGGTTGCAATAGTGGAGCGGCAGCAGTGAGGCGTAGGACATCGTGGTCAGAGTGGTTCTGGTACGGCGCACGTCGGCGTCGGCATCGTGGAGGCAGCTCTACCTCGGCTTCAACTGCTAAGTCATTGAGGGCGTTGTGGTTGTGGTTGCGTTGGATGACGATGTCGGGGTACCGGCTCCGGCGTGATGGAGGAGGGCGGTGGTGGATTGGGCGCTATGGGGTGGAGGACGTAGGAGGCTGGGGTTTCGCGACTGGTGGAGAGGGCGTGTTGGCGCCCACGGAGTATGAATGGGGAAACAGAGGGAGGCGGGGAACTAAGGGAGAACAATGTTTCGGTTTGGGACGCGCTTGTTTGAAATTTGGGGAAAGTTACAAACTTTTCCCCCATCTAAAATTTTGGACATATTGCGGGTTGGGGGTAGGACAGTAATCTCAGGTGTCCCAAATGTGTGCGGGATAGATTTCGGCCGAGCGCATGGGTGTTTAGGCGCCCACGGCGTATGAATGCTTCTCGGAGGCGGTTGAGACTGGTGTCTTGGTGAAGTTACAAACCTACCCCGGTTTAGACCTTTGGACATCCGGCCGATAGGCTACACGGGCCAGAGTCAGGACAGTAATTTCCTACCACCAAACATTAGTCTCGCGTGGTTTCGAGTGACCAGAGCCTATTTGGCGCTTCGTTCAATATTTGGGAGCAAAAGCATTAACGTTTTCGGTTCTCTTGAATTGAACTTTCATGATTTGTCAAACTTCACAAATCTTTACTCTTGAAAATCCTAAAGCTACGATTATTTTGGAATGGAGGGGGTACATTTGAATATACATTGTACACGAGTATATATTAAAAAATATGCAACTTACCTCAGTTCATGCATGGTTCCAGATATAATCTCCTTGGTTGCAAAAAAAGTTAGACATGCGTATGAATATATATAGCATGTTCAAACGCACAACAAAGATTGATGCCCCCTTTTACATCTAATTTACAAATGCCATTATCTCAGGTTCAAATAGATGAATGCACTTCCTATGAATTCGAATCTTCGAAACCCCCTTTATGTTGAATTCGACATGTATTCTGTTTCGTAGCTAGCAATTTGGAATGTATCCATGCAAGTGATAAATGTATAAAGTGCTTCACACTAACAACATGGAGTGCACTAATTAATGTTTATATATGAATTGCAAAAGCATCTATTGCCTGTATTTCAAACCGCTCTCACTCTATGGATTGATAATATGAAATAAACACATGCACATGCTAGAATTCAATAGAGTATGGGTGTCTGATAGGACGATTTTCATCCATACGCAATTTGCCAAATTCATGATCTCATCAAAAAATGCCATTTATATTTTAATTTAATGCGTAGAACCAACTTTTACACGTAGATGCACTATGCCTCGGCCCATTCTCACAAACGTGCTATATATCTCTCTATCTACCGCATAAGTGCACACACTTTATATGCATCGACATTTCTCTTTGACAAATGCTCACAATCTCTCTCGTGGTGTCGGGGAGTCTCACGCACATGCTCTCTCTGTATATCTCTCTCTCTCTCTTTGTGACTACTATGTACCACTCTTTTCACTAATCTCAGTTGGAAAACACTATTTCTCTCGCATGCATATATACACACATATGGTCTCTACTGGCCCTCTATACGCACATATATGTGCCTACGTCTCTCCTGCACGCACATTATCTTTAGGCCTCTCTCGCACACATTGCCCCCCCCCCCCAGACACACCTCTCTCTTAGTAGTTGGCAGATATGGTTCCATCATATCATTTGGTAGGATATCCCTCACTGTTTGGCTGGATGGTAATACGAGGCAAAGTTTTACCCTAGTTTGGACCCTTGCAGTTGAGGAAAAAGCCTACTCCTGGTACCGTATATTTGTGGTAGGGGTGTGTACAAAGTACACGTGAATACCAGGCATTGTGCGTGTGTGTATACTATCGACGAACTAGCCCCCAAGCTTCTATAACATACAGGGAGCCTAGGTTTACAAATCATATATAGTCGGCTTATCACTAGTGGGGATAGAGTCCTCCGCGACTCTGGTAGCTAGCTTCGTGTTGTACGCTGAGTCCTCCACATGGGTCTTCGTATAACGTGTGTCGGTCCAACCTATGTGGCGCAGGATGGAACCAACCCATGAGTCCTCATGTTGACCCACCACAACTAGAAATGATGTGCCCACCACACCACACACGCAATCGGCCACTAAGAAAATAAGCATATACAATAGTACAATGTTATACATGAAAGTTAATTGCATGGTGCATCCAAAAATATTTGTTCTGCATTGTGAATGTTTATATATTCTCCTAAAATATTAGTCAGGGGAAAGAGAAATTAAGGGCATATCTCTCCTTGTCTCCATCGGACACCCCCTCTTTCTACACCACTTTCACGTACGCACACAAACTATCTCTCGGCCCTCTAAAAGTATGCATGCTCATGACACATTCACGCGTGAAGGTCACTGTATTTCAAGCTAAAGCACTATACGGTCACTGGACTTTAGAATATGCTCTTTACGGTCACCGTATACATTCTCATGGTGATCATATGGTATCTAGCTCACGATACATCTCCGTATTTTCTTGATGACACTGACGGACTTTGCATTTGATGCGTGCTCTGTATTTTTTTGATGACACTTACGGTCATTGTATTAGAAGCGAAAGCACGATATGGTCACTGGACTTCAGAATAAGCTCATCACGGTCACCACACACATTTTGTCGTGCTAACCAACATGTGGTTGGATGGTTAGGAGGACAGTGGTTTCTCAAGCCCACCAGGGTTAAAGTCTCGGTGCTCACATTTATCCTGGGTTAATCTTAGTATTTTCCAGCGATGTGCGTTCAGTGGGAGGAGACGTTCCACTCGACTACGAGGCACCTATGGTGACTTCATAAAATCTCAAGATCATATGCTAGCTCACTCTCTCGAAGGTGCTCATAGGGGTAGGGTCTGTGTGTGTGCGCTTATAGTGGTGAGTGCTTGCGCGTATATATGAGCCCTTGCGTCTGTACCGTGTTAAAAGAATACATGTCATGATTATACGGTCACTGGCTCACCCGTACAACTCCGTATTTTGTTGATGACACAATTAATTGACCAGTCAAACGTTCCATGTGACGCAACTAGTGTTTCACCATCGGGGCGCGTAACCGTGGGGCCCACCTGTCAGCCCGTATATGTAAGAAAGAAATGGTAGTTTGAGTCTGTACTGTGTTAATAAAAGACATTTTAGGATGATCATACGGTCACTGGCTCACCATACATCTCTGTAATTTGTTGATGACATGATCAATTGACCAGTCAAACGGTCCACATTCAGCAGCGCACATTACCATAGGGCCCACCCGTCAACGCGTATATAAAGAACATAAATGGTAATAAATTAGTGGTCGGTGGGTCCTCGAAGTCGTGAGACCTCTGGTTGGCAGTAGCCGGCAGTGGGGGGCGCATTGATTGGGCGGTGGGGTGGGGATTATCGGAGAAAAAGCTCGGCGCAGGGGGGGGGGCTAGAGGGATGGCCGGTGCAGCGGCGGACTAGCGGTGGGGAGTGGTTTAGGGGCGGGTGGGGCGGCGTGGCGGTGCGGGCCGGCCGCGGGCGGCGGGGGCCGACGGTTTGGCCGGTGGTGGCTGGCAGCTCAGGGGGGGTGAAGTTTGATGATAAACTACAGACCCTTGATTTCGTATCCAACGGCTGGAAAATCTAATGACCAGAGATGAAAAGTCAGTCGACTGACGTGTAGCCTCACCCCACACGTACACATGCACGCACGCAAGACACACACACATGCAGGCGTGCAACACTGACACGTACACATAACGAACACCCGCACGCATGCAGGCGTGCAACACTGACATGTACACATGCACTCACGAACACACGCACGTACACACACATGCATGGAACACTGAAACATACCCTTGCATGCACGCAACACTCGCACGCTTGCATGCACACAACACACGACGCAAGACACACGCTCAACCTATATGTGCATGCACCCTTTGTTAAGGACATGGATTGTTACGGGTATTAATCAATCTTTTTTTTTGACCAAAGAACAGTAGGGCAAAAACCCTACTATGTGTCATTTTTCATTAATAAAGGATAAACAAAAATAAATTGTCTTACAATGGTTGTTGGAGAAACAACCAAAAATGGAAGAAATACAAAGTAAAGGAAAATAAGAAGAAAAGGTAATCTAAATTATTGAAATTAAATGTTTTCAATCCAGGATGACATGCCATCTTTCAGAGACGGTTTAGCTCTCATCATGGTAATCTTGAAAGATCTGATAAAATCATACTTGCATTCATTAATTGAGCAAGGTATCCCCTCAAATATCATCCCATTTCTTTGATTCCAAATGCTCCAGCAGCCCACTATCATAATTTCCATAAAATGTTTGATTTTGTATCTGTGATTGGCATCCATGATCATACTGTGAATATCCAAGTCCGAATTCCATTCAAATCCAATATCCCACCAAAAACCTTGACTAAATGGACAAGTGAAGAGGAGGTGCATTCTGTCTTCCATGTCTTCTGCATTACATAATACACATGTAGTCGAATCAAGATGCATGCTCTTTCTAGTTAAGAGGTCACATGTGTTTATCCTGTCATTAAGCATAAGCCAACAGAAAAATTTATGTTTAGGAAGGCAACATGATTTCCATGTCCACTTAAAAGTATCAGCAGCATCATCACCCTTCATAAGAAATTGATAAATCATCTTGGTCATGCTTTTGTTGGTGCTCCAATTGAAATTCCAAATGTCATGATCCTGGTTGTGCCTGATGGCATTTAATTCACCAGAAAGTTGATGAAATTGCTGATGTTCTTGAATCGATAGGGGTAGTTGAAATAAACCATACAAATTATCCAGATCCTTGGCATCCTTGATAGATATATTTTCCTTATAAGTGAAAGAGTGTAGCTCAGGAAACTTTAGCTTCATAATATCACCATTCCATTTATCCTCCCATAGCATATTGGTATCACCAAATTTAATATCACAAGTTGTCATATCTCTGAAGTAATCATACATTTTCATGCAATCTCACACCAAAAAGAGCCTTTGTTTCTGTTAGAATGAGGGGCTTCATTATTCTGATGATGGGCCTCCCAAATTAGTTTAACCCAAGGTACATCCATCTTGTTGTAAAATCTGTAAAGATGCTTAATAAGTAGGGCTTTGTTTTGTTCTCTCAAATTTAGAACTCCAAGACCCCCTTGATTTTTTTGGTTTGCATATCATCTGCCAGCTTGCCAAACATTTGCCTCCTTTATTAATATCATTTCCATACCATAAGAAATTTCTGCTTGATTTATCAACATGATCTAGGATGGTGATATGCACTTTGAGAGAGCACATAGCAAATATTGGCATTGAAGCAACAACTGAATTGATATAAGTAAGTCTACCAGAATAATTCATGAATCTAGCAACCTCAGATAATCTTTTGTCAATTCTAGATATGACAGGGATGAGATCCTGTACTAATGGTTTTGTGGTGCCCATGGGTAGACCTAGATAGGTGAAGGGTAGGCTCTCAACCTTGCATCCAAATAATGTGGCAAGTCTGGTGACCTCCTGATGATTTACATTGATGGGAATCATGGAGGATTTGCTGAAGTTAACAAAAAGACCCGTGGACAGACTAAAAAGATTCAGAAGGTATTTGAGGTGGTTTAGCTGATCTTCATTAGCAGGCATAATCAACAATGTATCATCAGCATACTGTATGATTGGATAATCTTGACCATATGCATGATTTATAGGAAGAGATAATTCTCCATTTGACCAGGCAGCATTAGTAACTGTTTGAAGAAGATCTGCAGTAATAACATATAATAAAGGGGAATGAGGATCCCCTTGTCTGACCCCTCGCTTGCAGATGATTTTTTTTCCCAGCCACTCCATTAAGTAGGACAGAAGTAGATGCAGTTTAAAGAATATTGTCTACCCAATTGATCCATCTAGGTCCAAAACCTTTGGCTCTGAGCATAGCAATAATGGTTTTGTATTCCACCTTATCAAATGCCTTTTCAAAATCTAACTTTAGAATGATGATAGGTTCTTTTGACTGATGGCATAAATGGAGATATTCAAAGGCATATCCCAAACAATCTTGTATATTTCTACCTTTGATAAACCCATATTGATTCTGATGTATAACCGAGGTAATAATTTTCTGAGCTCTGTTAGCCATAAGATTAGTAATAATTTTTAAGGGAAGACTGACCAGGGAAAATATGTCTAAAATCATTCATATTGAGAGGGTTTGTAATCTTTGGAATAAGAGTAATGAAGGCAGTGTTGATACTCTGAAAGTCACTGTTCCCTTAAAAAAATCCCATATCATAGTGTAAATATCTTGTTTAATAATATCCCAACATTTTTTAGGAAAGCACCATTGAAGCCATTTGGTCCTGGTGCTCTTTCAGATGGAATATCTTTAATCACATGGTCAATCTCCTCCATAGTGAAAGGGGCTTCAAGTTCAAAAAGGTCAGATGGCTGAATAAGTTCCTCCAGGTTAAATAGCATATGTGGGTCAATTGACTTGCCCAATATATCTTTGAAAGATTTCCAGATGATAGCAGCCTTATGATCATGGTTTTGGACAGGATTTCCATCTTCATCATTAATAGAAGTAATGAAGTTTTTTCTGTAACTTTGGGTAGCCATGGCATGGAAAAAATCAGTATTTTCATCATCTAGTTTCACACACCTCATTTTAAATCTTGTTTTCCAATAGATTCTTTTCACTTCCAATAATTTGGAAATGTGCCTCCTCAAAATAGTACTGAAATTGGCTTCCATAGTGCTGAGAATTCTTTGATCTTCAATGCCATCCAACATAGATAAAACATAATTACAAGTAGAAATGTTAGTGTTGAATTTGGACAAGTTCTTACTCCATTTCTTGAGTCCCATTCTAAGACATTTGAATCTGGTAGCAACATCTTGAGCAGAGTTTATCAACTGTTGGTTCTTATTCCAGCATTGTATGACAGTTTCATAAAAACCATCAAATTCAAACCAGTAGTTTTCAAACCTGAAGATGGAGGATTTAGGAATATCACTGCCAATCTGAATGTGTATAGGGACATGATCTGATGTAACTCTGGTGAGTGGATGAGCCAGAGTGTTTGGGAAAGATAGTGTCTAGTTAGCAGAAGTAAATATCCAATCCAGTTTTTCCAATAAAGGCTAATCTTGCATATTACTCCATGTGAAATTTCTACCTTTGAGAGGGATCTCCACAAGATCCAATTGTTGGAGTAGGTTGTTAAACACGAGCATATTATCTGTGTCCCCTCCAGGTCTATTTCTGTCATGAGGGCTTTTTATTAAATTAAAATCACCAACCAACATCCAGTGGTCCATCTGTGATGCATCAATATTGTTTAACCAATCAAAAAATCCACTCTATCTTCATTCTGACAGGGCCCATATATATTACTGATATAAAAGATATGACCAGATAGATTACATGTTAACTTGACAGTGATTTGGTAGGAAGATTGACTGATGACAAATCCACTGAATAAACTGCCATTCCATATAGTAATAAGTCCACCTGACAAACCAACTGAAGGATTATATGCAAACTGGTTGAATCTTCTAGGTGAAAAATTTCTGAGATAAGCCTGGTCAAATTCTTATCTTTTTGTTTCTTGAATGCAAATAACACCACAATTACTTTCCTCAATTCTAGCTCTTAAATCATCCCATCTGGTTTGAGAGTTTATAACTCTGACATTCCAGTTTAAAATATTCCAACTTCTATTCATTAAAATGTGCAGGTGGAAGAAGGCCATAGGAACATGAGTTAATCATATCCACAAGATTATAGTAATGTGCACTTGCAGGCAATAGGAAATGTAACCAGTATTTTTGATAAGTGCATCTACCCCATATTGACTGCCCATAATATAATTGACCATTCAGCCAACTCAAAATGTGGAATGCTAAAAACATGGTGTTCCAACTAGAAAACTGACAACAAATTGGCCCATAACAGAACTGACCATTCAGATAACTAATTATGTAAAATAGATAAGTCTTGATGTTCCACCAACATAAGCAAATAATGGAGTTTAACTCCTTACAAACCAAGTTCATAAATAAAGCATAAGTAGCATTCCAGGACCAAGGAAAACAAAATAAAGGCCTAGGGCCAGATAGGGTCTTTTTACAGCAAGACCAACTGAGATAATAACTAGACTTATTCATAGTCCACCATGGCCTTCAGCTTCTCTCCAGAGACCTCCTGCAGGGGGTATCTGACACTGCTTAGTGGTGATAGCTTGGATGGTGTCAAGTGGCAACTCAGGTGGTGGCTTGGCAGTGGGGTCAACTATCTCATATTCAAATTCTGCATTTAAGTTCTTCTGGCATTTGTTGATGTTCTTGGCCTTGATAGCAGCAACTTCATTCTTAAATCCAATGCTCAATCCAGCAAGACGACGACTGCGTCTGAGATCATTAACATCCAATTGAGCGTTGTTTTTCTTCCTCTTATTGACAGCAGGAGAGTTTGCAGCAGCAAGCGGTGGATCTGCCGGCACAAGAGGTGGCCCATGCACAGAAGAATTGTGGTTGCTAGCCATGAAATCCAGCATAGCTGGGGATGGAACTTGCTTAGGGTCTATCATGCTGTGAGATTCAGAGCTTTCAGAAAGTTCAGAAAGTTCAGGGAGTTCAGTTATCACCACTGAAGAAATAAAAGGCTCCTGTGGAACAACAGTAGTGACAGTCATTAGGCACTTCTTGACAGGTCCATGCTCCTCATCCACACATAATATCTGGCATCTGGTACTAACAACAGCATATTCTGAGAGTTGTTCAATCATGTCAGGAGCAGTAGCCATAATTTTGGACATCATGTCGTGCATTGCAATGAAAGCATCAGTGGCTTCAACTACAGGTTGGTTGGGTTGATGCTGTTCAGGGCTAAGTGGGGGAGTGTGAACCATAGGAATATCCTCATTGTTTTCATCAAGGGCATGATGGGCAGCTGGCGCAGCTTGATGATGATCTTGGTCATGGAAATCAGCAGCATGCCATATTCCTCCAAACGGGGCAAGGGGCATAGGGTGCATCACACCATCAGGAGGAATCAGATCTTCATCTCCACCCATAGCTCCGAGAAGATCAGACTGCAGTATGTATACAACACTTGTCCAGGACTGCCCATGGCCAAAGTCATCAAGACTCTCACAGATAACATGACTGACAGGAATATCTAACAAATCTGGAACTCTAACTTTGACCAAGATACGAGCTCTATTTGACATGTCTCTGTTCCAGACTAAGAACTTGGCAAAACCACTGACAGATTCCCTAACTTTATCCGGTCTCCAAGCCTCTAGAGGGTAGTTCACCATCATAATCCAAGCATCATGCGAAAAAGTGTAGTCTCTGTGATTAATACCTCTGTCATGACGAATAACTCTGAGGATCGAGTCGCCAACGAAGTAGGGACTGTTGGCGATGGCGGTGTCGATGTCGCAAGCGTGTTGAAACCTGACGAAGGCAGCCCCCATCCCGCATCTAGATATCTCAGCAATGCGAAAACCACGCTCGTGGTCAAGAAAATGACGTATGAGCATGGCATCCGTATCAAACTGGAGAGGATCAGGTGGCGGAGCAAGGGAGATGATGGCCCAGTCCCCGGACTGGACAAGAGGCTCACCGCCAAGGAAGTGGTAGGTACGTCGACGTCGATTACCATCAGTCTCCATGATGGCAGTACCAGGAGGAAGGAGAGGGAGCGGGTCGCAAGGGTAAGTGGCCATTGCGTTGGAGTAAGTTGAGGAGGCGGTGGAGAATGATGGCGGAGCAGAGCAAGGATGCGCTGACGAACAGGGGGTTTGGCAGGTTGGGCGGTCGAATAGAGGAGGGGGGTGGGGTTTTGGAGAGACGAGTCGTTAAGCGGGTTATTGGTAACTGGTACTAGGTTGGTAGGTAGGTAGGATTTGACCTGATATACGGGAGGATGGTGTTTGGAGTTATAACAAAAACGAGATATATGGCCATATCAATAACAACTTCAACAACGGAAATCATTTTTGCAATCGGCACGAAAATGCTCATGAGATAAACATTTGCCACAAAAGATAATCTTCTGAGATAGTTGGAGATGATGATTGGTGATTTGCGGGGTGGTTTGGGCTATGTGGTTGGGTTGTCCATGGGTTGAAAGAGGCTATTGGGCCGTGATCTACAAATGGATGTCATCGTTGTGGGCTAGGTTGCTGGGTTGGTGGGCTAGATTAGATGATCTAGAATTTTGAATTGTAACCAATGCGCCCGAGTTTGGCTCGTGATCCGAGGTGGGAGTAGGATTGTTGGCGAAAGTTGCGAAACGGCACATCGGCGGCGTAGGATTAGGACGGCGGCCAATCTTGTTGGCAAAACCCACCCCAGGGGAGAGATCCAAGAGGGGAGGAACCATCTTGGTCGGAGAAGATCACCAGGAGGGAGAGCCATGGATCGCCGGAGGAGTCGCCCTTGGAGTCGCCAGGGAGGAGGAGGGGGTGGGAGAGCCATCTATGTGTTCAACATTGATGTTTGCAGCGGTCTTTATGAATCACAACGTATCGAACGGGCTATCAACATAGTAGGCTTATCTACATGAGAAGGATGACGTCACACTCAATGAACAATCATCGGTTTATGAAATGCCCGCTTCTGACTGCCCTGGCCCACCAAAGGTTCCTCTGCTGTGCGCTGCCTGCGTTGGGCCACTGACACGCAGGCCATGTACCCAAAGAGCCCACACGTCAGTGGAAGAATGGCGCAGTGTCCTACGTCAGAGTCGAGGGCGCCACTCGTTGCACGCCCGGCTGAACACGCCTCCTTGCCGCATTCAAACGCCTCCATGAAACCCGCCCGTGTGGAAGCCGAGAAACCCACTCTGGACACACGTCCGTTCATGACCGGACTGACATTAAATGAAACGCCAGCCGAGCTCCTCCCATCCGCCATCTATTTAATCTCCTATTTAAACGAGGCCAAACGCCAGCCAAGAATCGCACACCTCCCCACTCCCCTATCTCCTCCTTCACCATTTTGTCCACTCTTACAATGGCTTATGAAGAGTAGGTATACCGCACAAGCCATTTGTCTAGGTTTGTATCTCTCACACACACCCACGTAGGTGGGGGACGTGCACAAAGAGAAGAGGTGCACGCACGTCACACGTACTCCCGTCTCTTTCCCAACCACACCTGTGCGGGTACACGTTGGAGCTCATTTCTGTACGAAAAGGCAGCCCACGTGGTAATTTGACCGTGTACTGGTTGTCCACTTGGTGGAGGGAGGATTGTCTACCACGGGTGAACAAACAAATTGCGACTTGACGCGTTATGTTAAAAAAGAGGCAAACCATGTGGGCCTACCTTAGAGGCAAGGCTCTATACACTGGAGTACTTTTGATGTGTCCCGTCAACTCGCAGAACGAGGAGAAGCTTGCTTAGTACACCGTCTCCCTCGCCCACGGGCACGGTGGCTCGCAGGATGAGGTGAAGCTTGCTTACTAGTAGTAGTACTATACGCCTTATGCCCGCTCCCTCGCCCACGTGCGCGGTGGCTCGCAGGACGAGGAGAAAATTTTACTACTCCCTTCGTTTACTCCTCGTCCCTACTACCTTGGTTAGAGAGATTATCATATTGTTTGGAATATATATGTCCTTTAGTACTCCCTCCATTTACTTATACAAGGCCACTATAAAAAAATACATTTTGCATCTATACAAGGCCACAAATAGTAATTGAGACAAAAGTTACTACTCCCTCCTTTCCAGTTTATGGCTCAATTTCAAAATCTCTCCAACCAAGGTAGACGGTGAGTGGTCGAATTAATTTCGTACTCCTAGTTTGCACAAGTAATTAGTACACTTGTTTTTCTCAAGAAGTTATGTTTACCGAGGCATTAATTAGAACGAATGCATGACCACTAAATTTCCATGAAATTCTACATGCATTGGTGAGTTTTGTCTTGACACTGCTTGCATCGGGTGATCTAACGCACCTCGGAATCCAACATGTGATGGTACTAATACTAGTAGTAGGATTGAGACGTATAAAACGGAAAAACGAATGTTTTTAGATGAGCCCTATAAACCCTAGTGGGTACGTACTCCGTAAAATCAGATTTTCCCAAAACTAAGTCGCTCAACCTTTATTTGCTTGTTTCCCTTCCTGCCTCCTTGCCTCGAACAGACTATGCCAAACTCCCCTGCCTGCCGCGCGGGAAAAGACCCGCCCTCGCCTTTTTTAGTCCGGGTTTGTATCGATGGATCGCCCGAAGCAGCAAAAACCCAAGCCGTGTCTTGTACTCCTCCGTCGACGCTCACTTTCATGAATTCTGTACTTCCTGTCGCCGACATGTGGGACATATAGCAACCCGGTCGGCGTGTCAAGCACCAAATAACAGTGCAGAACAGCAGGGGGGACGCACCCCAGTCGCACCGCCCCAGTAGTAGTAGTAATGAGCAATGAGACATCAAATCACAATGCCGCACCTTCCCAGATGGACGAAGCAACCATTATTTCACACTTCGGTACGCCATCATCTCAAACCACATAGTATTGCTTCTGCCTCAAGAGGGACACGCGCATCCCCTTGGTACATCATGACACATGGGACCGCATGACAAGCCATGCTCCCCCGCCGATTGCTTGGTAAAATCACCTCATTTTTACTACTATACTTCCTCCGTATCGGTTTACATGGCATGCACTTCGTTCTAGGTTGAGAATTTAACTGGCTATATATGTGATGAACAGTATATGTTTAGAAACTACATCCGCTTAATAATCCAATGATATACTTTTTGTGACATAGTAACTCATATTTAGTTAGTCAAATTGATGACCTAGAACTACGTGCACACCCTATAAACCGAGACGCCTAAAAAACGAGAGGGAGAGGGTAATTCAGTACATATCTTTTTAGATCAATATAGTCGGGATTCACCAAGGAGCAAAACCAAGTGGTAGGCTGCACCTGTCGTGTTGGCGTAGCAACTCAAGCAGGGTCAGTCCGCACACGAAATGGCGACACACTTAACAGGACCCCTTTGGACGACATGTGTCTCATCCACCGTCTTGTTCCACGTGCGATGCACCAAATTACAGTTCAGAGCAGCGGTTGGAATTGGAGGCACCCTGGTTGTAGCGCCGCAGTAGTAGAAAATGAGCGATGAGGGGTCAAATCACAAAGCCCCACCTTTCCCGCATTAAGCTGGACGGATGAAGCAACCATCATTTCACTCTAGGGCGCAAGAGCATAAAGAAAAGAGAAAACCAATGATGTGTGCGGCAGCTACCTAGGGCACCCTAGGGTAGGGGTCTCCACTACAGATCATTTTTTTGAAAGTGCCTCCACTACAAATCAGCTTCTCCCTCATCCTCTTGAAGAAAACCGATGATGCGTGCGGCGGTAGGGTTTGTCGGAGTACTACTACGACATGCAGGGCCACGTCGTAGTAAACGGGAGAGGGGTTGAGTTCAAGTCGACGCCTTAAATATGTGTGGGCCGCTTGGTTTTAGGGGAACGAGGCAACATTTTGAGTTCGGGGACCAGTGGAGATATAGTACGTACAAAAAATTGTGGACGTAGGTTCGACCGAAAGGCAATGATGCATGGGCCCTGCATTTTGATATACCCGGGGTCCCGTGAAATTTTCTACTCTACTCAAAACTTGTAAGGTACACATGCATTGAACGCATGAGATTTTGAAACCAAATTATGAATAAATACACACTATAGCATGTAAATCTTTGAGTCATATATGCATGATGTAGATGTTCGTTTAGTTCTTATAGTTCATCTCATTCAAAATCAATTAGTTTTATAAAAATTTTAAGATTCATGGGGTTGTGCGTTGTAAAGCATAAAGTAAAAAACAAATAATGGCAATTCATTTAGAAAAAAAATTCAATTATGATATGGAAGATTCTAGAACAAAGGAGAAGTGCTTGTGTTTTGAGGTTTGTGCATTATGCTTAAGTTCAACCATGGAGTCTTCTAAATTGTACATGTGGCAGATTTGGTGGAATGTTGATGATATCCAACGGCCAGTAGTGCTCGGATTTGCCATCTCTGCACTGTCGGATTAGCTTCATCCAGCGACCATCTTTCAAAGTTATTCGCACAGTATATAGTTCTTGTGCCATAGTTGCATGTCTTGGAAAAAAGCTACTAGTGGGTTGTACTAGCTATTTAGGAATAGAAGATGTATACATGGAAGTTGTAGGGAAAGAGATGACATGGAGTATCTCAATCTCTATGAGTAGGGATTGGAGAAGAGATGTCATTTGGTTCACATCATAGGAACTTTTCTATTGAATCTAGAGATAACATGTATCCCAATTCCTATGAGGAGGGATTAGAAAAGAGATGTAATTTGGTTCATATCATAGGAACTTTTCTATTGAATATACGCTAATGTTTATTTTCCTTTGAAATTATGTGAGTATAGGAATCCATTCGTATGAACCAAGTGTCTCTAAAGCTATAGAAATGATATCATGTATATTTCCTTTGAAATGTGGAGTATATGAATCTATTCCTATGAACCAATTGGCTCTAAAGGAAAAAATCCTATAAAAATCATATCATATAGAGTTCCTATGATATTCCTCCACACCAAAGGATGGTTGAAATTGATGCAGGTGATACGATGGTCTTTCTTTGTAGACTCCTCCCCCATCTTTATAGTTACCTCTCGAAGATGAATGAAATGATATATACAGGGTATTCTACATGTGCAATTTGGTACACGAAAACTCAGTAAAAGTTTGCGAGGTTCAAATTTTCAATAAAGCTATATGCACTACATTTTGGAATGGTGGGAGCATACGACAGTTGCTAACACCCACGTGGAAGATTTGTGTGTAGGAGGAGTGGTTGTTCTATTAAATGACATGGCAAAACTGACACTGTCGGATGCCGATCTAACGGTTCTTACGGCGTTTGTCAGGAAAAGGCGGGTGGCGAACGTTTGTCGGATAATGATTTACGGACACATGCATTGCATTGATACGTGCCCCCCTCTCTCTCAGGCACACGCACCCTCACGAGTCATGACTCTCCCGAGTCCTCTCGCACCCATCGTCTATCTGCAGGTAGACGTCACACACATATGTGCTCTTCACACCCTACCCTCAGAACTTCTAAAAAACAAAAGATGTTGCGCACATTTTATTTTAGCTCACACGTCACACACTTATACTATTAGTCTTGTGGCGAACGTTCTTTGGGCATAGTATATTGTACTCTCAAGAAGAGAAGCGGTACACACACGCACTAGTTCTCTCACACCCACTCGTGGGTACACATAGGAGCGCATTTTTTGGGAGCTAGTACAACAAAATCACTCCACTATATATATAAGCAGGAGCCTTAGCGCTTGCTTTACTAGGGTTCCTCTTGTTCACTCTCTCATGCTCTTCAGATCTAAGCAAGACATAGGTGGCCACACTCTCTCTCAGCTCACGGCTGGTTACAAATCCGACCGGACAACCTCGACCGGGGCAGGGGTGTAGGTGCATCGTTCACGCTGTCGTCGGCGGCGAGGGAGGAGAATAATGGCTGCCCGCGCGTCCCGATCGGTGGCCGTGCCGTTCTCTCCGAGAGAGTGCCAGCTCGGGAGGGCCTCCGACCCCTTCTTCCTCCCTGCGGTATTGTGGCCAAGATGTGGCCTCCTGATGCCGTCTTTGCCACATGCCGACGACCCTCAGGTATATATTCCTTCGAAACCCGCCTTTGTCTATTGCCCCAGCTCCCCACTTGGCTTCGTGTGGATCTTTTTCTACTTTCGTCCGTTGTTCCAAAGCCACCTAGACTTTTACTATTATTAGAGGTAAAGCTAGTTCATACAGTCGACTCTAAGAGTTGGTTCAAACAGGGAAGAAAGTGGGAAAGCTGTAGCATGAATCTAGGACTTGGTTCTAAGAGGAAACAGGGGAAAGTAGTAGATACTGGCTACCCAAGCGGTCTCTTGGTTGAAAAGACGAAGAAATCATGGTGGATGGCGAAGGGTGGGGGGAAGTGGACCTATCTCTTGGTTGAAAAGGAAAGAAAGTGACGGGTGTTGGGGGACAACGCAAATGAGAATGAGCAGGTCTAGATTTCCTGTGCTCACATAGGAAAATGTCGCCAAGGAGATAAAAAATGGGACAAATGCAGACATGCTTCCTGAGTGTTTGCTCTCTCGGCAACCACATCTGCCTCACCACTTTATGCCCCTGCTGTCCCTACGCCCATATCGCTACCGTTAATGTAAAATCACATGAAGCATTAAGCAATGCCACCTAATGTCACTATAAGTAATGGTCTAGTGCCGTCGATAAATTGAAGCAATGCCACCACCATTTTATGAAGTGCTTCCGTCTTGCTTTATTTCCCATGAATTGTGTTTTTGCAGTTACACTTAAATCTCACACCTCTAACATTGCTTCATCCCAGTGGAATTGCACAAATTTGATTGCACATTTACTGACCATGTGCTACTCTCATGATAGTAATACTAATGCTATTGTTCTGCATGTTAATCTAGTGGCAGTATTAATATGATGTGATGCTACTTACTTAAGGACACTTTCATATTGTCAATCTAGTGCCAATTATAACACAATAGATGCTGCTGTTAATCATACGCCACTGCAAATATCTGTCACTATTTAAATAACCTTATTTCGTATTTGCGCAAACAGGGATGTTTGTCTCCATATCGTTTCAACATGTCTTTCTCCGTATCGTTTCTATCCGCGCAATCAGAAGCACACACCTTAGCTTTAGTAGAACTGCGCAAAATCAGATGGCTATCCCTCGTTGTCGTCGTCTAACCACCCGTCTTCCAGGTATTCCTACATTGGTAGTTACTAGGTAGAATGACCAACGCAATATAAAAGAAGTTGATTCATATGTTTTACTTCCCGATTGCAGTGTAGGGACGAGCGAAAAGAACTGCATCCTAGTCCGGAATGCACTTTCTACCAGTTCATCCATGGACCGAGGACTAGCTGGCATGGTTGCACGGCGGTTTTTTGGACAGGTGCGCGGACAAGAGGCATTGTGGTCTGCTTATTTCTGCAAATAGCGATGCTTAAATTTAGTGGAATGCACAAGACTTTCATCTGGTCAGTACACTACATGGTTCAGTTCAGCATTCCAGCTCTGGAATGAGAGAACCTAACCCTGGATGGTGGCAACAAGAAAAAACCAGAGTGAACTCCAGGAAATTTAAGCCTGCTGGGAGGCCCTTTGCTCAGAGATCCCTTGCTTGTTTTTTTCCTGATTTGTAAACCTTCTCACAACTTTTTCTTTTGCTGTGAACTAGTATATGTTTCTTATGTTCTATGAATCATTGAGATGTATAAAATTGCTTAACTTATGCTTTTCAAGTTTTTTATGAAGCCGAGTTTAATGTGAGTGTTCCACATGAACACTGGACTAGCGTGTGAACATTTGGAATTTACATTGTGGCCTCAGTTAACTGCATGAACCACTGTAACGAGATACATAGTTGCTTATATGCCAGACAGCAGATTGTTGATTGTTAGCTGGTCGATAGCCTAGTGTTGAAGCGAGCTGAGCCAATGTGTCGTGTTTTGCACAACTGCTTACAAGTGGGGTAGCACCAATAGTGTTTACAAGTACTTATGTATACGTCAGCGCACAGTTCTCGAACGAGTACTCTATTTCATCAAAACACACACTGCTCATATGATAAACCATGACAACTTATGTCTTACCATGCAATATTCTTGAAAAAACTAGTGAGGACGCATCTGTTTCGGCAACAATTACGATGGTTCTCACATGATTCACGGGCACACAAAAGTAGAAGCAGTTCCCATAGACGGATTTAAACAAAGTACTAGCCCCAGAGGGCTTGATAATAGGCAAGGTTTGGATAATTAGACACAATCCAAACTACTATTAAACACTAGCTGGGGCAACTATTTCATGCCTCGATCTAATTTGGGATGGACACAAGACGGACCTTGCCATGAACATCATCGAGGACGTCTGACAAGAACTCAATCCTGTGAACCTTCATGAAGACAACCTTGTGGCCTTGCCACTCATAAACTTGTTTGTGGAGGCATGCCATGTCATCTTCCTGTGTAAGCTTGACAAGAACAGTATGCCTCACAAACGAAGGAGTAGCTTTGAACTTCTTGTGCTTCAGTACACCCTGGACAACACGCCTGACAACAGTGAGGCTGGAATACAACTCTTCATTGGTATAAGCGCAAATGGCTTCCAGGATCCAATAGCCTAAAAAATCTGTTTTCCCAGTGCGTATATTCAGGTCATCCGCCTCATAGCGAGTGACATGTACAACCACACAATCCTTGTTTGCATCAGGGCTCTAATTGAAACATAAACAAATTCTGAATTACTTTCTAGTATAAGAAACACAAGTTATTTAAACCACTATGTATAGCATGGCATCGAAGCTAATAAAATTTTGCATTATTCATCACCACATACTTAGATGAAAAACCACAATCGATATCGGCAA
>NC_057812.1:176193342-176202826 GCF_018294505.1 Triticum aestivum
CGCCGCCTCCTCCACGCCGGCCAAGTCCCCGGCCACCCCGGCCTCTCCTCCCCCCGTCGAGCTCCCTCCTACTCCGGCCACCACCGCGGCCATTTCCGGCCGTCGAACCTCGGGACGTGTGCCTGCTACAGTAACCTCTCAGATCTGAGATCTGAAAAACCCTAGGGTTGACTTTCCCCCTCTCCCCTCATTTTTTTATGCATACTTTGACCGGCTATATCTCCGCATCCGTAGCTCTGATTTGGACATATAGCATACCAAAATGTTCGACTCGACGAGTACATCATTTCATTCCATTGCATCATTTTCATTTGAGGTCATCTCGATGCCCGAAATGCTGTTAGAAGAGGGCTTCGTGAGTTAATTGTCAGATCTGCTAGTTCATCTTAGACTTTTGTCATTTTTGCCATGATTATTGTGTGCATGCTATGCCTGTGAGTCCTTCATATGTTTTGTTAAGGATTTTGTTATCTTTCCAGAGGTGCAACCCATGCATTTTTAGGATGTGTGTGGTGACTTGTGCAAGCTTGCAAAGTGAGGCACCCGGTAAATCTGTTTTCAGGGACTTAGTAGTTTTCACTAAGTCTGGGATTGTTTAGTTCACGATGCCATATGTTCTTGTTGTTTCCTAGTGATCCGTGCCTCTTTTGAGGATGATCAGTAAAAAAGTTTTGTTAATCTTGTTATGCTCTATCCATCCATGTCTTTACTTGCAATTATGGAGCACCCTAGCTTGAGTCAATCGAGCTCTACTTTTGCTTCGTTGTGAATCTGGGCAGATCGTCAACTCGTTTGCGATTTTGCCGATGTTATTGTAGTTGATCCGTGCATGCTATGCCATTGTTATTGCCATGTCTAGCTTGTATTTTGTGCCTTCTTTAGGTTTGTATGCTTGTCTTGCCATGAATTGCACCATGGTGAGTGCATCGAGCTCGTAAACATGCCTTCGTGAGTTATGTTTCAGCATGTCCCAGTTTTCACCAAGTCTGAAACTGATTATGTTTTTGCTATGTTCGTGTGCTTGTTAGTATATTTTGTGATCCCTTTTGGCTCAAGGTCACTAAGGGACTTTTGTTAAGCTTGTTGAGTAGCTCCATGTCATGTCTTTCTTTGTCATGTTCAGGTCCTGTAACATGTTGTTTTGTTGCTCCGAAGAGGGCTATATAATCTGAAATTCCAGACAAAGTGTTAATTTCACTAAGTCTGAGATCTGTTTACTGTTTGCGTTTTTGCCATGCTTGCTTGGACCTCCTAATGGTTGAATTGGCCGTAGCTCAGTGCTAGACTTTTGTTAAGCATCTTGTGTGCATCCCTGCCATGCATTTTTTTTTGTCATGTTTGAGTGCTGTAGCATGTTCATCTCATTGCGTTTAGATACCTACTTGCTGTAAATCGCAGACCGGTGTCATTTTTTAATCGCTTGCCATTTCCAAACCATAACTCCGATTCCGGCGTTCTTTATATCATTTTCAAACGATTTCATCTCATCTTTCCAGTGACACACTTGGAATTCCAAGTTGAGGCCAGGTTCATGCATTTTCTGTCATATCTTGCATTTTGCATCCTGCATCGCATCCCGCATAGCATATCATCTTTGCATCATATCGCTTGATCCTTGCACGTGGTTGATTGTATCCTTGTTGCTTGTTTGTCTTGTTTGGGTAGAGCCGGGAGACGAGTTCTCTAACGAGGAGCCCGCTGAGTTTGCTTTTGAGGATCCAGTCAACTCTGACAGCTTTGCAGGCAAGATGATCATACCCTCGAAATCACTACTATCTTTGCTATGCTAGTTTGCTCGCTCTTTGCTATGCCAATGCTACGATGCCTACCTTTTGCTTGTCAGCCACCCAATTGCCATGTCAAACCTCTAACCCACCATGTCCTAGCAAACCGTTGATTGGCTATGTTACCGCTTTGCTCAGCCCCTCTTATAGCGTTGCTAGTTGCAGGTGAAGATTGGAGGCCGTTCCTTATTGGAACACTGTTTTTACTTGTTGGGATATCATTATATTGCTATGTTATCTTAATGCATCTATATACTTGGTAAAGGGTGGAATGCTCGACCTCTCTCCTAGTGTTTTGTTCCACTCTTGCCGCCCTAGTTTCCGTCATATCAGTGTTATGTTCCCGGATTTTGCGTTCCTTACGCGGTTGGGTTATAATGGGAACCCCTTGACAGTCCGCCTTGAATAAAACTTCTCCAGCAATGCCCAACCTTGGTTTTACCATTTGCCACCTAGCCTTTTCCCTTGGGTTTCGCGGACTCAAGGGTCATCTTATTTTAACCCCCCCGGGCCAGTGCTCCTCTGAGTGTTGGTCCAACCTAGAGCACCGTGCGGGGCCATCCCTTGGCAACTTGGGTTACGTTGGCTCCCGTACGCTTAGCTTATCCGGTGTGCCCTGAGAATGAGATATGTGCAGCTCCTATCGGGATTTGCCGGCACAGCGGGCGGTGTTGCTGGACTTGTTTTACCATTGTCGGAGTTGTATTGAATTACCGAGATACCGAGTCTGATTGGAACGTCTTGGGAGGAGGTCTGTTCCTTCGTTGACCGTGAGAGCTTGTCATGGGCTAAGTTGGGACTCCCCTGCAGGGATTGAACTTTCGAAAGCCGTGCCCGCGGTTATGGGCAGATGTGAATTTGTTAATGTCCGGTTGTAGATAACTTGAGCCTTAATTAATTAAAATGTATCAACTGAGTGTGTTGCCGTGATGGCCTCTTCTCGGCGGAGTCCGGGAAGTGGACACGGTGTTGGAGTAATGTTTGCGCAGGTTGTCATCTAGTTTCTCGCTCGCGCTTTGCTTCCTCTTCTCGCTCTCCTTTGCCAATAAGTTAGCCACCATACTTGCTAGTCGATTGCTGCAGCTCCACTTATATTTACCCTTGCCTTACCTATAAGCTTAAATAGTCTTGATCGCGAGGGTGCGAGATTGCTGAGTCCCTGTGGCTCACAGATTACTATTACACCAGATGCAGGGCCTGATGATTCCGCTCCAGGAGACGCGTATGAGCTCAAGTGGGAGTTCGACAAAGACTCTCAACGATACTATGTTTCCTTTCCCGATGATCAGTAGTGGTGCCCAGTTGGGGGTGATTGGGACCGTGTCGCATGTTGGGTTCTCTTTTATTTAGGCGCCGTAGTCGGGCCTTGAGTGTATGGATGATGTAATGTTATTTATGTACTTGATTGACGTGGCGAGTGTAAGCCAACTATGTTATCTCCCCCTTTATTATTATTACATGGGATGTTGTGAAGATTGCCTAACTTGCGACATATGCCTTCAATGCGATTATGTCTCTAAGTCGTGCCTCGACACGTGGGAGCTATAGTCGCATCGAGGGTGTTATAAGTTGGTAATCAGAGCCTTCCCCGACCTTAGGAGCCCCATTGCTTGATCATTTTTAGCGGCCGAGTTGTGTCTAGAAAAATGTTTTGAGTCATTTAGGAATTATATATCGGAGAGTTTAGGAATTCTTTTTTACTTCCCAGTCTCCTCATCGCTCTGGTAAGGCATCCTGGCGTAGAGTTTTGAATCTTCTCTTCTCAAATTTCACTAAATTTTTTTAGGTTCACGCGGGTATCTTGGAATCGTTCCGATGGTTTTATGATGAGAACATTGTCTTGGTGCCTCCTGTCAGGGGTTTAGTGGAAGTGTCCCGGGGAGTTGAGCTCTGAGGTGTTGTCATCATAATTTTATCGTTGCAATTCTGGAATACTTGAGTTTAGTACGCCGACATCGAAAATCTCTTTTATGCAGTTCGTTGGTGAGATAACCTCGACGCCACCTAGTTCTGGGGCGGGAGTTCGGGAGTATCGCCATAACTTGTATAACGGATGCTTTTCGAAGGTTGAGGTAGATGGTTTCCGAAGTTTTTCTCGGTTATGTGTTGAAGGATGGATACAGCTGGATGTAGGAATTGCTAGTTTGGGTGAGATATTATGCTTCCCCTGTATCCCCAACACCTGATTGCATAACCGGAAAGGTTCGGGAGTTTCATAGGTGGGAATTCTAGTAGCTCTAGTTCTTCTTCCACGGATATTGGTTTGAGATTGGGATTTCTTACCGATTATTCGTTCTTGATCCGTACCTTGTTGATTTATTTCTCTACCTTAATTCTACGTGGCTTCTCAATTTATGGATATGTGACCATTTCAAGAGGAATGCATTCGTTCATTTTGTTCGGATGTGAAGACTATATGTTGCAATTTTCATTCCGTTGGATTCAGCTTCAATATTATCTGTCAATGTGCTAATGGTGGTCAACCTCTTCAGGATGGCTCCTCCAACGCGCACGACTCCAAATCCTGATCCGCCACCACCCCCACCTTCTCCAGAGGCATGGCAAGCTGTGATGGCCGCAACCAATGCAAACACATAGCTGATCATGCAAATTCTTCAAGAGCGCAATCAAGGCAGTCAAGGGAATCAAGGCAGCAATCAGAGTCACTTTGCTACACTCAACCAGTTCCTTGCTAACGGGCCAAAGACTTTCAGCAATTGTGTTGAGGCAACCGATGCTGACGATTGGCTTGTGGATCTGTGTAAGCATTTCGAGTGCAGTAATGTCAAGCCCGAGGACTTTGTCAAGTTCGCTTCCTTCCAACTCAAAGATCAAGCTGCAGAATGGTTCCAGCAGTACAGGGACTCCAGAGGTGGACGTGTTATTACTTGGGATGATTTCCGTCGAGATTTCCGAGCTCATCATATTCCGCAGAGCGTGGTTGAAAGCAAGCGTGAGGAATTCCGCAATCTGAAGCAAGGCTCTTTGTCTGTCTATGACTACAACAAATTGTTCCAGAAGCTTGCCCGCTTTGCCAAGCAGGACGTGCCTGATGAGAAGAGCATGATATATCAGTTCAGGGGTGGTCTCAGAGAAGAAATTCAGCTCGCTCTTGTCCTCTTTGAGCCCTTGAGATACGATGAGTTCTACAACATGGCACTAAAGCAAGAGGCTGCTCAATTGAGGTGTGATGCTTCCAGGAAGCGAGTCAGAGATGTTACTCCTTCTTCCTCTACTCAAGTGGCCAAGCAGCAGAAGTTTTGGCTTCCTCCTCCTCCGTTCCGTCAGCCGTATCAGCAGAAGAGCAAAGGTGGCAGTGGTTCTTCCCACCCACCCAACCCTGGCTTTCAGAACAAGACTTCGTCTCAAGCTCCAAGATCGAGTGCTCCGTACCACCGTCCGCTTTCAGAGGTCACGTGCAACAAGTGCCAACAGAAGGGTCACTATGCCAACAAGTGTTTCAACCAGAGGCGTCTTCCTCCTCCTCCTCCTGTCAGATCGGCAAGTACAGCTGTGGTCAAGCATAACCCAAGCATGCCAAGGTCAATTTGATGAATGCAGCTCAGGCAGAGGACTCGTCAGATGTGATCATGGGTAACTTTCCAGTTAACTCTTTTCCAGCAAAAGTTCTTTTTGACACTGGTGCATCGCATTGTTTCATGTCAAGATCATCTGTTTCCAAGCATGACTTCGTTTCACAAATGTTGGGTAAACCTATGGGAGTGGTTTCTCCGGCTAAGTCTATGAGGGCTACTTCAATAGTCCCGGATGTTTCTATCATGATGGGTGATTTCAAGTTTCTGGCTTCTCCAATGGTTCTTGGTAACTCGGATATTGATCTTATTCTCGGGATGGATTGGCTTTCTAAGCACAAGGCTCAGCTTGATTGTGCAGCCAGGCAGATTCAATTGACTCATTCGTCTGAGGATGTAATTGTCTTTGCCGCTCGTGATGATACTATCCGTCTGTTTTCTCTCAATGAGAAGGGTGAATTGGATGCCATCTCGCAAATTCCAGTCGTTTGCGAATATCAAGACGTCTTTCCAGAAGAGCTCCCAGGAATGCCTCTGCACCGGCTAGTTGAATTCGTTATTGAACTTGAGCCTGGCACGGAACCTGTGTGCAAACGTCCTTACAAGATCGGACCTGAAGAGTTGAAAGAGCTGAAGAAGCAACTCAATATGCAAGAGAAAATGGGTCTTATCCGGCCTAGTTCTTCTCCGTGGGGTTGTGGTGTTCTTTTTGTGAAGAAGAAGGATGGAACAGACTGACTTTGTGTTGATTACCGTCCAGTGAACAAGAAGACCATCAAGAACAAATACCCACTTCCCAACATCAATGAGCTGTTCGAACAACTCAAAGGTGCCCAAGTATTCTCCAAGCTTGATCTCCGTATGGGTTATCACCAAATTCGCATCGTGAAGAAGATATTCCCAAGACAGCATTCAGAACAAGCTTTGGTTCATATGAATACACTGTCATGTCTTTTGGCCTCGCCAACGCTCCTCCGACGTTCTCTCGCATGATGAACTTCATCTTCAACGCCTACACCAATGACTTCGTTTTGGTCTATCTCGACGACATTCTGGTTTTCTCCAAGAACAAGGAAGATCATGCCAAACACTTGTGTTTGGTTCTCGATAAGCTCAGGGAACATCAGTTCTACGCCAAGTTCTCCAAGTGTGAATTTTGGCTCGATGAGGTTCTTTATCTTGGTCATATCATCTCTGCCAAGGGCATTGCCGTGAACCCTGAGAAGGTGTCTGCAATTGTGAATTGGGAACCTCCTCAGAACGTGAAGCAACTCCGCAGTTTCCTCGGTCTCGCAAGCTATTGCCGAAGATTCGTTGAAAACTTTTATAAGATCGCGAAGCCTCTCTCTAATCTTCTTCAGAAGCACGTCAAGTATGTTTGGTCTCCGGAGTGTGATATTGCTTTCAACACTTTGAAAGAGAAGTTGATCACTGCTCCAGTTCTGACTCCGCCTGATGAATCCAAACCGTACGAGGTCTTTTGTGATGCCTCTCTCCAAGGTATTGGCGCAGTATTGATGCAAGAGAAGAAAGTTGTTGCTTATACCTCTCGCCAGTTGAAACCTAATGAGAAGAACTACCCCACTCATGATCTCGAGTTGGCGGCAGTTGTGCATGCTCTTTTGACTTGGAGACATCTTCTATTGGGAAGAAAAGTGGACATTTTCACTGATCACAAGAGTCTCAAGTACATCTTCACTCAGCCTAATCTCAACCTCAGGCAAACTCGCTGGGTCGAAATGATTCAAGAGTATAATCCGAGTATTGAGTATACTCCAGGCAAGGCCAATGTGATTGCTAACGCCTTAAGCAGGAAGGTCTACTGCAACAGTCTTATTCTCAAGCCTTATCAACCCGAGCTTTGTGAAGCTTTCCGCAAGCTTAATCTGCAAGTTGTTCCTCAAGGTTTCCTCGCCAACCTTCAAGTCTCTCCTACCTTGGAAGACCAGATTCGCCAAGCCCAGCTTCTTGATGCTATGGTGAAAAAGGTGAAGATTGGGATTGCCAAGAGTCAGTCCAAGTACAAGTGCTACCGCCTTGATGACAAGGACACTCTCTTCTTCGAGGATCGTATTGTTGTGCCCAAAGGTGACCTCCGTAAAGTGATCATGAACGAGGCTCACAATTCTCTCCTCTCCATCCACCCTGGGAGCACGAAGATGTATCAGGACCTTAAGCAAGCTTATTGGTGGACTCGAATGAAGCGCGAGATCGCTCAATTCGTGAATGAATGTGATGTCTGCAGAAGAGTGAAGGCAGAACACCAAAGGCCAGCTGGTCTCCTCCAACCTCTTGCCATTCCAGAATGGAAGTTTGACCACATTGAAATGGACTTTGTGACTGGGTTTCCAAAGTCCAAGCGTGGCAATGATGCTATATTTGTTGTCATCGACAAACTCACCAAAGTGGCTCACTTTCTGCCTATCAAAGAGTCGATCACTGCAGCTCAATTGGCAGAACTCTATACCTCTCGTATTGTCTCTCTGCACGGTATTCCTCAAGTGATCTCTTCAGACCGTGGCAACATCTTTACCTCGAAGTTTTGGGATTCTTTTCAGAAGGCCATGGGCACCAACATCCGCTTCAGCACAGCTTTCCATCCTCAAACAAGCGGTCAAGTCGAGCGTGTCAACCAGATTCTTGAAGATATGCTCAGGGCTTGTGTGATCTCCTTCGGCATGAAATGGGAGGATTGTCTTCCTTATGCTGAATTCTCCTACAACAACAGTTTTCAAGCAAGTTCGGGCAAGGCCCCTTTTGAAATTCTGTATGGCAGGAAGTGCCGTACCCCTCTCAACTGGTCTGAAACCGGTGAACGTCAGCTTTTGGGTAATGACTTAATCACAGAAGCAGAAGAAATGTGCAAAGTCATTCGAGATAACCTCAAAGCAGCCCAATCCCGCCAGAAGAGCTACTATGCTAGTAAGCACCGTGATTTGGCTTTCGAGATCGGAGATCATGTTTACCTCCGTGTCTCTCCTATGAAAGGTACTCGTCGCTTCGACATCAAAGAGAAGCTTGCCCCTAGATACGTGGGACCTTTCAAGATTGTCAGCAAGAGAGGCGACCTCACCTATCAACTCGAGCTTCCTTCAAACTTTGCAAATGTTCATGATGTGTTCCATGTCTCTCAGCTTCGAAAGTGCTTCAAGACTCCTGACCGCACCGTCAACTTCGAGGACATTGAGCTCCAAGAAGATCTCTCCTATCGTGAGCACCCAGTTGCTATTCTGGAAGAGACGGAACGCAAGACTCGCAACAAGTCAATCAAATTTCTCAAAGTCAAGTGGTCACACCATTCCGACCGTGAAGCTACCTGGGAACGTGAGGATCACCTCCGTTCTGAGTACCCGGAGTTCTTTCAGTCCTAGATCTCGGGACGAGATCCTTTCGTAGTGGTGGAGTGTTGTAACGCCCCAGATGTAACTTTCCCAATTTGTACTCCAACTCTTGCCGTTTCCAGCGTTAAGTTATTTTATTTTCTCGGGTTCGGGTCTTTGTCTCCGTGTGTTGTTGTCTTTGTCATGCATCTCATATCATGTCATCATGTGCATTGCATTTGCATACGTGTTCGTCTCATGCATTCGAGCATTTTTCCCGTTGTCCATTTTGCATTCCGGCGCTTCGTTCTCCTCCGGTGGTCATTTCTAGCTTTCTTTTGTGTGTGGGGATTAAACATTTCCGGATTGGACCGAGACTTGCCAAGCGGCCTTGGTTTACTACTGGTAGACCGCCTGTCAAGTTTCGTACCGTTTGGACTTTGTTTGGTACTCCAACGGTTAACCGAGGGACCGAAAAGGCCTCGTGTGTGTTGCTGCCCAACACACCTCCAATTTGGCCCAAAACCCACCAAACTCTGCTCCATCACCTAGAGAGTTCGATCACGATCGTGTGGACGAAAACCGCACCTCATTTGGACTATCCTAGCTCCCCCTATGTCTATATATACACCCCCTCCGAAATTCGCGGTCCATTCTCCCCCCTAACCCTAAAATCTCAGATCCGACGCCGCCGGACACGTACGGACGGCGCCGGACACGTTCGCCGCTCGCCTCAGCCTACCACCGCCCACCACGTGGCAGCGCCACCTCCCACCGCCGCCGGCCCGCGAGGGCCCAAGGCCGGCCCTCTCCTCACACGCCCAGGCCGCCGCCTCGTTCCTCCCGC
>NC_057812.1:176203410-176259868 GCF_018294505.1 Triticum aestivum
CCGCCGCCGCCTCCTCCACGCCGGCCAAGTCCCCGGCCACCCCGGCCTCTCCTCCCCCCGGTGAGCTCCCTCCTACTCCGGCCACCACCGCGGCCATTTCCGGCCGTCGAACCTCGGGACGCGTGCCTGCTACAGTAACCTCTCAGATCTGAGATCTGAAAAACCCTAGGGTTGACTTTCCCCCTCTCCCCTCATTTTTTATGCATACTTTGACCGGCTATATCTCCGCATCCGTAGCTCCGATTTGGACATATAGCATATCAAAATGTTCGTCTCGACGAGTACATCATTTCATTACATTGCATCATTTTCATTTGAGGTCATCTTGATGCCCGAAATGCTGTTAGAAGAGGGCTTCGTGAGTTAATTGTCAGATCTGCTAGTTCATCTTAGACTTTTGTCATTTTTGCCATGATTATTGTGTGCATGCTATGCCTGTGAGTCCTTCATATGTTTTGTTAAGGATTTTGTTATCTTTCCAGAGGTGCAACCCATGCATTTTTAGGATGTGTGTGGTGACTTGTGCAAGCTTGCAAAGTGAGGCACCCGGTAAATCTGTTTTCAGGGACTTAGTAGTTGTCACTAAGTCTGGGATTGTTTAGTTCACGATGCCATATGTTCTTGTTGTTTCCTAGTGATCCGTGCCTCTTTTGAGGATGATCAGTAAAGGAGTTTTGTTAATCTTGTTATGCTCTATCCATCCAAGTCTTTACTTGCAATTATGGAGCACCCTAGCTTGAGTCAATCGAGCTCTACTTTTGCTTCGTTGTGAATCTGGGCAGATCGTCAACTCGTTTGCGATTTTGCCGATGTTATTGTAGTTGATCCGTGCATGCTATGCCATTGTTATTGCCATGTCTAGCTTGTATTTTGTGCCTTCTTTAGGGTTGTATGCTTGTCTTGCCATGAATTGCACCGTGGTGAGTGCATCGAGCTCGTAAACATGCCTTCATGAGTTATGTTTTAGCATGTCCCAGTTTTCACTAAGTCTGAAACTGATTATGTTTTTGCTATGTTCGTGTGCTTGTTAGTATATTTTGTGATCCCTTTTGGCTCAAGGTCACTAAGGGACTTTTGTTAAGCTTGTTGAGTAGATCCATGCCATGTCTTTCTTTGCCATGTTCAGGTCCTGTAACATGTTGTTTTGTTGCTCCGAAGAGGGCTATATGATCTGAAATTCCGGACAAGTGTTAATCTCACTAAGTCTGAGATCTGTTTACCATTTGCGTTTTTGCCATGCTTGTTTGGACCTCCTAATGGTTGAATTGGCCGTAGCTCAGTGCTAGACTTTTGTTAAGCATCTTGTGTGCATCCCTGCCATGCATTTTGTTGTCATGTTTGAGTGCTGTAGCATGTTCATCTCATTGCGTTTAGATACCTACTTGCTGTAAATCGCAGACCGGTGTCATTTTTTAATCGCTTGCCATTTCCAAACCGTAACTCCGATTCCGGCGTTCTTTATATCATTTTCAAGTGATTTCATCTCATCTTTCCAGTGGCACACTTGGAATTCCAAGTTGAGGCCAGGTTCATGCATTTTCTGTCATATCTTGCATTTTGCATCCCGCATCGCATCCCGCATAGCATATCATCTTTGCATCATATCGCTTGATCCTTGCACGTGGTTGATTGTATCCTTGTTGCTTGTTTGTCTTGTTTGGGTAGAGCCGGGAGATGAGTTCGCTAACGAGGAGCCCGTTGAGTTTGCTTTTGAGGATCCAGTCAACTCTGACAGCTTTGCAGGCAAGATGATCATACCCTCGAAATCACTACTATCTTTGCTATGCTAGTTTGCTTGCTCTTTGTTATGTCAATGCTACGATGCCTACCTTTTGCTTGTCAGCACCCAATTGCCATGTCAAACCTCTAACCCACCATGTCCTAGCAAACCGTTGATTGGCTATGTTATCGCTTTGCTCAGCCCCTCTTATAGCGTTGCTAGTTGCAGGTGAAGATTGGAGGCCGTTCCTTATTTGAACACTGTTTTTACTTGTTGGGATATCATTATATTGCTATGTTATCTTAATGCATCTATATACTTGGTAAAGGGTGGAAGGCTCGGCCTCTCGCCTAGTGTTTTGTTCCACTCTTGCCGCCCTAGTTTCCGTCATATCGGTGTTATGTTCCCGGATTTTGCGTTCCTTACGCGGTTGGGTTATAATGGGAACCCCTTGACAGTCCGCCTTGAATAAAACTTCTCCAGCAATGACCAACCTTGGTTTTACCATTTGCCACCTAGCCTTTTCCCTTGGGTTTCGCGGACTCAAGGGTCATCTTATTTTAACCCCCCCGGGCCAGTGCTCCTCTGAGTGTTGGTCCAACCTAGAGCACCGTGCGGGGCCGTCCCTTGGCAACTTGGGCTACGTTGGCTCCCGTACGCTTAGCTTATCCGGTGTGCCCTGAGAACGAGATATGTGTAGCTCCTATCGGGATTTGTCGGCACAGCGGGTGGTGTTGCTGGACTTGTTTTACCATTGTCGGAGTTGTCTTGAATTACCGAGATACCGAGTCTGATCGGAACGTCTTGGGAGGAGGTCTATTCCTTCGTTGACCGTGAGAGCTTGTCATGGGCTAAGTTGGGACTCCCCTGCAGGGATTGAACTTTTGAAAGCCGTGCCCGCGGTTATGGGCAGATGGGAATTTGTTAATGTCCGGTTGTAGATAACTTGAGCCTTAATTAATTAAAATGAATCAATTGAGTGTGTTGCCGTGATGGCCTCTTCTCGGCGGAGTCCTGGAAGTGGACACGGTGTTGGAGTAATGTTTGCGCAGGTTGTCCTCTAGTTTCTCGCTCGCGCTTTGCTTCCTCTTCTCGCTCTCCTTTGCGAATAAGTTAGCCACCATACTTGCTAGTCGATTGCTGCAGCTCCACTTATATTTACCCTTGCCTTACCTATAAGCTTAAATAGTCTTGATCGCGAGGGTGCGAGATTGCTGAGTCCCTGTGGCTCACAGATTACTATTACACCAGATGCAGGGCCTGATGATTCCACTCCAGGAGACGCGTATGAGCTCAAGTGGGAGTTCGACGAAGACTCTCAACGCTACTATGTTTCCTTTCCCGATGATCAGTAGTGGTGCCCAGTTGGGGGTGATTGGGACCGTGTCGCATGTTGGGTTCTCTTTTATTTAGGCGCCGTAGTCGGGCCTTGAGTATATGGATGATGTAATGTTATTTATGTACTTGATTGACGTGGCGAGTGTAAGCCAACTATGTTATCTCCCCCTTTATTATTATTACATGGGATGTTGTGAAGATTGCCTAACTTGCAACATATGCCTTCAATGCGATTATGTCTCTAAGTCGTGCCTCGACACGTGGGAGCTATAGTCGCATCGAGGGTGTTATACATCCCCACTCCCGAACCCAACGAGAGTGTTGTGTTCGTCTCTCACTTCTTTCGAGGATTAGGCCTCACTCTGGATCCCTTTGTTAGGGGACTCATGTTCTATTATGGGCTGGATTTCCACGATCTGGCCCCGGATTCCCTCCTTCACATCTCGTCGTTCATCGTCGTGTGTGAGGCCTTCCTCTGCATTACCCCTCACTTCGACCTATGGCTCAAGACCTTCAATGTGAAGCCGAAGATGATCGAGGGGCGGCACGCAGAGTGCGGAGGTGCCGTAATAAGCAAAAGCGCTGATGCTCCATGGCCATAGGGTTCCTTCCCAGAGGTGTCCAGTTTGTGGCAGCGGGAGTGGTTTTATATCACAGCTCCCTGAAGTGCCAAGTGGGCAGCCGTCCCTGTCTTTCGCTCGGGCCCCCCACCACAACGGACGTCATGGATCAGCGAGGGGCTAAACTGGGGTCCAGTAAAGGATGTGCGGATATTGCAGAGCCGCATCCGAGATCTCATTGAGAGAGACGTCAACCTGGTCACTGTGATGCAGGTCATGCTAGTTCACCAGGTCCCGCCTTGCAAACGTAGACCTCTCCATTTGTGGGAGTTCAACCCGGAGGGACCACGAATCATTCAGCACTTCCTCGGCATGACGCTCGATGAGATGTACAAGTTGTTCTTCGGACCACAAATAAAGTGTCCGGACACCACCGAGGATGCTGGTCTGAGCTGTAATCGCCTGGATACCCAAGTAAGTAATTCCATGGCCGAACACGCTGTTCCTCTTATTTATCATAACATCATTCTGAAAAGTCGCTCTTTGACCAGGACTGGATAACAAAGGCGAAGATGATCAGGTGTCCGCCCCCCTTCCCGAGGGCTTGGCCAATCCAGTACTAGACAGAATGCTGGAGCCGGCGCCTTATCAGGTGCCCTCGAAGGAAGATAAAGGGGGGAATAAAGAGGCCGAAAGTGAGCCTCACTCATTACTTGTCCCAACCGGGGGAATGAGCGCCTCCGTGAAGGAGGATAACCAGGGAGAAGAGTACTTAGTAGTGAAAATATCCTACCTTACTTTTGAAGACAATAACCGAAGCTTATATCTTGTAGTTCAGATCGTAGCCCTTCTCGACAGAGTTCGTCTTCGTGGGACCTTCTTCCGGAGATGATGGAGAGCGAAACACCTCCCCCTGCCACCCCGCCTCATGAGGCGGGCGACCCTGAAGTGTCATCGCGGAGGGTTTCTCCTGATCCGCCAAGGCCAGGCGGTAATTCCTTGGCCACCCGGAGTCCTCAATATTCGGCTCTTAAAGAGAGCAACAGAAAAAGTCCGGAACAGTATAGTATGCGGTCGGACGTACTGAAGGATCTTCTGGAGCAAGCGGCCATCTCAGAAGCGCATTGTACTCTAATGAGTATGGTAGTTGAAAGGATTTCATCCGCTGAAAGCGGATCGCATGAAGCTTTTAGTCTACTGAAAGGCTTTGAGGTACGTGAAATAGTGTATGTTTTTGACGGTACCGCACACATTAGGTGTGCCCTATGCAGATAGTAGCCCCTGAGACTCTGGTTGTCATCGAAAACGGAGGCAAACAAAGGATCATAGTCCCAGGTAATAATCATACCGCCTTTATGTGCAGGTGGCTGAACCTCCGGTGGGTAGCCGGACTGATGGGTTTGCCGAGCTAAAGCGGCAACTTGATGCAGCAGATGCCGACATCATGCTTGTCAACAAGCGGCTTGACGAGGCACAGGGTAAGTGATTTCTCCGGTGATCAACACATAGTAAGAGGAGCATGATGCCAATATCTTTAATATGTTGTGACTGCAGATGGAGCTGCCACCGTGGAGACCCTTCAGGCGAAACTTGCCCGAGCCAAGGAGCAAGCCAGAAATAGCGATGCGGCCGCTCTAAAGGCGGTCGAAGAGCTGACGGCCGAACAGGCCACACATTGCCAGAGCAAGGAAAGAATGGCCAAGATGGCCGTTGAGTTGAAAGATGCCGCCGACCGTTACCAGCTTCTTGAAGAAAAAAACCGTGCGAAGGCGACGGACCTGGAGAAGGCCATGGTAGCATCCAAGGAAGCCCGTTCCAAAATACGAGCGGCGAAGGAGGAGCTGCATCAAGCTGGAGATATCGCAGCTAGGAAGCCCTTTTTGTTGCGGACTAAGTTCAGAGATTTGAAGTATGCACCTCTTGATCAACTATGGAGTTCTGCGGACGCCTACGTGGATTTGGCGGCAAGTGCTACTGATGCGGCCGAGTACTTCAAGGATCAAAAATATCGCGAAGTGGAAAAGCTGTTCTGGTCACAGTTCCATGCTCCAGTGCGTCCGCTGCTGTTGAATGAGCAAATGGCCGAGTGGGCCGAGCTCCATAGGTTGTCCGGACTTGCCATGAGGTCTATTGTGGATCATCTATGGCTGGGAGGGCCAAGGTCAAATAGTTACTTTAGTTTAGTGCAACAATTCCTTGGTGCCGTGCCGCACATCGATGCTATGAAGAGGTCGGCGTGCATAGAGGGTGCGCGGATGGCCTTTGCCCGTGTCAAGACATACTGGGCGGAGATGGAGGCCACCACTGTTGCAACACAGGGTTCAGCCGTGGGCCGAGTGGCTGCCGAGCACTACTTTGAAGAAGTTCTTGAAGGCGCTCGTTCGATAGAGGCTCAGTGCTCGAAGAATATTATGTTCTAGTGACATGTACTCCCATTGTGCTATCAAGGCTATATTTATACTTTTGCCTAAAAGTACTATGATGCCTCATGTGCGGCCGTTTATGTAGATATGTATATAATCTGAAAGTTTGCAGTCGTCGGCTTTCGCCCCCATGCATATAATGCGGGGGTGTTCGCAAAAAACGTGTATTCACACTTGATCCAACGTCTTGGTCCATTAAGGAGGTGGTAGCGCAACGAACGAGGCAATCAGACTATATTGCTTTAACACTTTCACTTAGCCATAGGAGTTTGACTGTGGGGCTACTATACAGCCCCTGGTACTTCTGCGCTCGTCCGAATACAGGGCGCGTATGTACATGACCGGGAAACGGCCCTTTGTTAATGCGGAGGAATCTCGAAGATTCCATTGAGTCATCGAGTGGCTGACCAGTCTCGCGCTTTATCATGACAATCAGTTTTCGGCTTTCTCTACTGAGGTGCTCATCCGGATGAACCAGGGCACAATCACAGTAGTTCTCCCAGTGCTACCTTAGCCGATATAGCGGAACGTAAGGTACCAAAACATGGGAGCCGGGAGAACCCAACATTTGACCAAAGACATGATTCGGAGCTGATGCATATAAGGCCAAACTCACGACGCCGAACACTCCCTAAGGTATTTGGTCTTTATAACACATGCCGGGCTGAACAATGCCCTTAATAATAGACCCCGGGTGTCCAGGTACATGCAATATCCTGACGTGGCCACATGCCAATACGTCGGCATCCTTCTCGGTTGTATTGAGTATCCGGAGGATGTGAACAACAAGAGACAGTAAAAAAGGCTTACGCAGGGTGTTAATCTAAAAAGAAACCTTTGAGCGGGTCCCTGCTGCACGTCTGCGCCCGTGTCTCCGTTGTGCCGTGTCCTGGACGGGTGTAGCAAGATTGTCATCTGTAAAAGAGAAGAACTTAGGTGAAAGTTGCCGTGCCAAAAAATTGGTTATTATCAATAAACCATTAAAATTCAAGATAAGTCAAGTTGAGCCGGACTAGCCTTGATTACACGCGGGAAGCCCCTGGTACCGTCTAGGAGGGCTTGATCACCAAACCAATCTCATGTATACGTAGTGGTGCATCGGACTCGTCTAACCGTGTCCGTGGTCTTGACGACCTGTCATTTTTTCTGGTTGGTGAGGCCGTCTAGTGCTCGGCGGCTAAAGCCGCCGCACATTCTTCCGCGCGTAGAGCACGCTCAGTATTTCTGCTAACTGTGATGGAGCCACATGGACTGGGCATCTTAAGCTTGACAGAAGCGCAATGCGGGATTGAATTAAAACGAGCGAAAGCCGCTCTTCCGAGTAGTGCCTGATAGCCACTTCAGAATGGAGCGATGTAGAAAGTTAACCTTTCGCTTCGGAAGTTGTCGGAAGAACCGAATACAACCTCTAGTAGTAGAGAGCCCGTGCAGCGGGCCTCTAGGCCTGGTATTACTCCCTTGAAGGTAGTAGTACTGTGGCTTATTTTTGTCGGGTCTATCCCCATTTTGCAGGCTGTGTCCTGATATATGAGATTTAGACCACTGCCACCGTCCACGAGGACTCGTGTGAGATGGTATCCGTTTATTATTGGGTCTAACACCAAGGCAGCCAATCCTTCGTGCCGGATGCTTGTCGCGTGATCCCCGCGATCAAAAGTGATCGGGCAGGCCAACCAGGGGTTGAACCTAGGGGTGACGGGCTCTATGGCGCGTGTGTCTCGGAGTGCATGTTTGCTTCTCCTCTTCGTCACATGGATCATGTTGACTGTTTTAACCTCAGGTGGGAATTTTTTCTGTCCTCCAGTGCTTTGCCGGCGAGGCTCGTCCTCGTCTTCGCTTGGTGTCTCCCCCCTTGTGTTCGGCGTTTAGCTTACCTGCCTGCTTGAAGACCAGCATTCTCTGTGGGTGTGATTTGCAGGTTTATCGGGGGTGCCATGAATCTGACATATTTTGTCAAGAATCTTGTTTAGGCCAGACGGTCCTTTGAAAGGCTTTTTCCGCTGACCTGGTCGAGAGCCCCTGAATCCGGCGTTTACCGCCATATTATCTGGGCTATCTTCTTTATTTCGACGCTTGCTTTTGTTGCGTCGTGGTTTTCCATTGCCATCCCTGACTTCGGATGTGCTTGGGTCGCTGGTGCTACTGCGGGCTAACCAGCTGTCTTCGCCCACGCAAAAGCGGGTCATGAGGCTTGTTAGGGCTTCCATTGTTCTCGGTTTTTCTTGGCCGAGGTGTCTGACGAGCCATTCGTCTCAGACGCTATGTTTGAAAGCTGCTAAGGCTTCGGCATCCGGACAGTCGACGATTTGGTTCTTCTTGGTGAGAAACCTGTTCCAAAGCTTTCGGGCGGACTCTCCGGACTATTGAATTATATGACTTAAATCATCTGCATCCGGAGGTCGGACGTAGGTCCCTTGAAAATTGGCCAGAAAAGCGTCCTCAAACCCCTCCCAATTTCCAATTGAGTTTCGGGGAGGCTTTTCAGCTAATGCCGAGCTGGTCCTTTAATATTGAGGGGCAAGTATTTAATGGCATGGAGATCGTCTCCGCGAGCCATATGGATATGGAGGATGAAGTCCTCAATCCAGACCCCAGGGTCTGTGGTCCCGTCGTACGCCTCTATGTTCACTAGTTTGAATCCTTCTGGGAATTCGTGGTCCAGCACCTCATCGGTGAAACATAGGGGGTGTGCGACACCCCTGTACTTGGATGTACCATGGCGTTCGGATGGTTGTGGTATTTGGTTTTGATTTTGTGCCGGAGCACGCTTCCTAGATCCATAGATGGATCTGGTTATACCAGATTTTTGGCGCAAGTCCTCATGTACATCATGTGTTGACTTATGTGTGTATTTGTTATCCGCTCTATCGCGGTCACAAGCTGGTGGATCCGGCCGGTTGGCCGTTTCATTTTTTGGCTGTGTGGGCTCTAAGGCCTCGTCGTCGAATTCAGGTAACAGCCTGCACTTTGGATAGCTCTTTGTGTGGTAACTTCCACCATACTTTGCTTCGTTATCGAGCACTTTGTTCCACCTGCTGTTGAGTGTATTTTGTGCGGCCTTAAGCCTTTGCTTCTGCTTCTTCAGACTCCTCGCTGTGGCAATAAGCCTTCTGTGGAGGTTCTCTTGCTCCAAGTGCGTTTCCGGGATGATGTGTGCATCTTCGTCCGGACTATTTTCCTCCCCAGAGGGGGTTTGATGAGGTTTATACTCGGCGTCGCCGTGTTCGGACGTCGGATCCGTACTATGTTCACCGCTTGCAGCTTCATCGTGCTCTGCCACCAGGGCAATATGGTCGTCGTTTCCTCTGGAGTCGACTGGAGTGTTATTTTCTCTTGCGTTGTTATTGCTGCTTTTGCTATGGCGGGGCTTAGGGCGGCGCCGCTGACGTCGGCGCTTGGGTTGCTTCTTGGAGGGGCCATCCTCCGCTGTCCCTTCGCCATTGCCTTCTTTCGGTGTATCCACCATGTATATGTCATGTGATGAAGTGGCTGTCCGGCACCCTGTGGGCGCTGGTTCCTGTTCGTCTCTTGCATCTTCGTCCATGTCGTCGATGTCTTCAGAGTCGAAGTTGAGCATGTTGGTTAAGTCATCGACAGTGGCTACTAAGTGGGTGGTGGGCGGGCAACGAATTTCTTCGTCGTCCGTATCCCATTCTAGCCGGACATAGTTCGAGTGCTAAAAGATATCCGTGGAGGTGAACTCCATGATCGGCGCCCAGTCGGATTCGATGGGCACAGATGCGGGCGGCTCGGAGTCCATGGCCGGGGACGAATCCAGTGGTTTGGCGACACGGTTCTCGTAAGGGGTGAAGTCAGTATCCGGCCCCATCGCCACTGAGAGTGCGGCCTCCATGCCGGGGTCTATCCCTCCGCCCTTGGATGGCACAATTTGCTCCAGATTGAAGGCCGGAGTAGTTGCAGATGCGATCTCCCGAACACTGTCCGACGACAGAGTTACGTCGTGCTTGTTGTGACTGTGCAGCGCACCTGACACGGGCTCGAATCCGTCGAAGATCAAGTCTCCGCGGATGTCGGCAGTGTAGTTTAAGTTTCCGAATTTGACCTGATGGCTAGGGGCGTAGCTCTCGATCTGCTCCAGATGGCCAAGCGAATTGGCCCGCAGTGCGAAGCCGCCGAATACAAAGATCTGTTCGGGGAGGTAAACCTCACCCTGGACCGCATCGCTACCGATGATCGAAGGAGCCATCAAGCCTTATGGTGACGACACCGTGGAACTCTCAATGAAAGCACCAATGTCGGTGTCAAAACCGGCGGATCTCGGGTAGGGGGTCCTAAAATGTGCGTCTAAGGAGGATGGTAACAGGAGGCAGGGGACACGATGTTTAACCAGGTTCGGGCCCTCTTAATGGAGGTAATACCCTATTTCTTACTCGATTATTTGTTGATGATATGAGTATTACAAGAGTTGATCTACCACGAGATCGTAGTGGCTAAACCCTAGAAGCTAGCCTATGGTATGATTGTATGTTTTTCTACGGACTAAACCCTCCGGTTTATATAGACACCGGAGGGGGCTAGGGTTACACAAGGTTGGTTACAAGGGAGGAGATCTACATATCCGTATTGCCTAGCTTGCCTTCCACGCCAAGGAGAGTCCCATCCGGACACGGGACGAAGTCTTCAATCTTGTATCTTCATAGTCCAACAGTCCGGCCAAAGGATATTGTCCAGCTGTCCGGAGACCCCCTAATTCAGGACTCCCTCACCCCTCGTAGCAATCCGTAGTGCACGAGCCTTTGGACAAATCACAAGAGTATAACATGTAGTTTCCTATCCCATGCCACAAACTGAGCACATACCTGAAGTAGTGTGGTGATGCATAACTCTAACCGCCAGGCTATAAGAAGCGGCATGCCATGCGAAAATTCTAATCTTCTGGGGTACATTGGCCTTCCAAATAATATCCCAAAGTGTCTTGCCATGCTGTCGGTGTCAAAACTGGCGGATCTCGGGTAGGGGGTCCCAAACTATGCGTCTAAGGCGGATGGTAACAGGAGGCGGGGGACACGATGTTTACCCAGGTTCGGGCCCTCTTGATGGAGGTAATACCCTACGTCCTGCTTGATTGATCTTGATGATATGAGTATTACAAGAGTTGATCTACCACGAGATTGTAGAGGCTAAACCCTAGAAGCTAGCCTATGGTATGATTGTTGTTGTCCTATGGACTAAACCCTCCGGTTTATATAGACACAGGAGGGGGCTAGGGTTACATAGAGTCGGTTACAAGGGAGGAGATCTACATATCCGTATTGCCAAGCTTGCCTTCCACGCCAAGCAGAGTCCCATCCGGACATGGGACGAAGTCTTTGATCTTGTATCTTCATAGTCCAACAGTCCGACCAAAGGATATAGTCCCGCTGTCCGGAGACCCCCTAATCCAGGACTCCCTTAGTAGCCCCTGAACTAGGCTTCAATGACGATGAGTCCGACGCGCAGATTTGTCTTCGGCATTGCAAGGCGGGTTCTTCCTCCGAATACTCCATATAAGATTTTGAACACAAGGATAGTGTCCGGCTCTGCAGAACAAGTTCCACATACCACCGTAGAGAGAATGATATTACCACAAATCTATTCTACTAATACGTTTAGCAACATGACATCATGCCATGGCCCGGTCATTATTCGAACCATTTTTCTCAACCAGCACTGCACATATCGCGAGGCGGTTTTCTTGACATGTCTTGTCGAAGCAGAGATCGTGTCCCCTTATTACGGGATTCTCATAAATACGGACGTGGGTAACCCAATCGTGCCCGTTGGTATGACTCCTCGATTTTAGGCAAGTCCCAAACGGCCACGAGGAGGACGCTTGATATTCACCCTCTTTATAAATAGGCCAAGGCATGTCCTTTTTTCCCTCTCATACTCAATCGAATCCTTCCCCCGCCTCAAGTTCCAACACCCAAGGCTCAGGTCAGGTGCTTCGGACCTTCAACCATGTCCGAATCCAACCTTCAAGGTCGGTGGATGCCTTCCTCTATCACAGAGGAAGACATCAAGAAGCTAAGAGAGGCCATGTATTTGACCGTCGAAATCTCGCACAGGCTGCCTGCTCGAGGGCAGGTCATTCCCACTCCCGAACCCGACGAGAGCGTTGTATTCATCTCTCACTTCCTCCGAGGGCTAGGCCTTGCTCTAGATCCCTTTGTCAGAGGGCTCATGTTCTATTATGGGCTGGACTTCCATGACCTGGCCTCGGATTCCATCCTTCACATCTCGTCGTTCATTGTCGTGTGTGAGGCCTTCCTCCGCATTACCCCACACTTCGGCCTATGGCTCAAAACTTTCAATGTGAAGCCAAAGATGATTGGGGGGGCGACACGCAGAGTGCGGAGGTGCCGTACTAAGCAAAGGCGCTGATGTTCCATGCCCAGAGGGTTCCTTCCCAGAGGTGTCCAGTTTATGGCAACGGGAGTGGTTTTATATCACAGCTCCCCGGAGTACCAAGTGGGTAGCCGTCCCTGCCTTTCGCTCGGGCCCCCCACCACAACTGACGTCATGGATCAACAAGGGGCTGGACTGGGGCTAGTAAATGATGTGCCGATATTGTAGAGTCGCATCCGTGATCTCCTTGAGAGATATGTCAGTCTGGTCACGGTAATGCAAGTCATGCTAGTTCGTCGAGTCCCGCCTTGCAAACGTCGACCCCTCTGTATGTGGGAGTTCAACCGGGAAGGACCTCGGACTATTCATCACTTCCTCAGCATGACGCTCGAAGAGATGTACAAATTGTTCTTCAGACCACAAATAAAATGTCCGGACACCACCGAGGACGCGGGTCTGAGCTGTAATCGCCCAGATACCCAAGTAAGTAATCCCGTGGCCGAACATGCTGTCTTTTTATTTATCATAACATCATTCTAAAAAGTCGCTCTTTGACCAGGACTGGGTAACAAAGGCAAAGATGATCAGGTGTTCGACCCCCCTTTCTGAAGGCTCGGCCAATCCAGTACTAGCCAGAATGCTCGAGCCGGCGCCTTATCAGGCGCCCTCAGGGGAAAATAAAGGGGGAAATAAAGAGGCTGAAAGCAGGCCTCACTCCTTATTCATCCAAACTGGGGTGAGGGAGTCCTGGATTAGGGGGTCTCTGGACAGCCGGACTATATCCTTTGGCCGGGCTGCTGGACTATGAAGATACGAGATTGAAGACTTCGTCCCGTGTCCGGATGGGACTCTACTTGGCGTGGAAGGCAAGCTAGGCAATACAGATATACATATCTCCTCCTTTGTAACCGACCTTGTGTAACCCTAGCCTCCTCCGGTGTCTATATAAACCGGAGGGTTTTAGTCCGTAGGACAACATACAATCATACGATAGGCTAGCTTCTAGGGTTTAGCCTATCTGATCTCGTGGTAGATCAACTCTTGTACTACTCATATTATCAAGAATAATCAAGCAGGACGTAGGGTTTTACCTCCACCAAGAGGGCCCGAACTTGGGTAAAACGTCGTGTCCCCTGCCTCCTGTTACCATCCGCCTTAGACGCATAGTTCGGGACCCCCTACCCAAGATCCGCCGGTTTTGACACCGACATTGGTGCTTTCATTGAGAGTTCCTCTGTGTCGTCATCATTAGGCTTGATGGCTCCTTCAATCATTGATAGCGATGCAGTCCAGGGTGAGACTTTTCTCCCCGGACAGATCTCTGTATTCGGCGGCTCCGCACCGCGGGCCAACTCGTTTGGCCATCTTGAGCAGATCGAGAGCTACGCCCCTGGCTATCAGGTCAGATTTCGAAACTTAAACTACACAGCCGACATCCACGGAGACTTGATCTTCGACGGATTCGAGCCCTTGCCGAGTGCGCCGCACGGTCACGATGAGCATGATTTAGCTCTACCATCGGACAGTGTTCGGGAGATCGCACCGGCGACCACCTCGACCCTCAATTCGGAGCCAATTGCGCCATGCAGGGATGGGTGGATAGACCCCGCCACGGAGGCTGCATTTTCATGGGCGATCGAGCCGAGTATCGACCTTACCCTTCACGAGAGCCGTGGTGCCAAACTACCGGATTCTTCCCCAGCCACAGACTCCGAACTGCCTGCGCCTGTGCCTATCGGATCCGACTGGGCGCCGATCATGGAGTTCACCTCTGCGGATATCTTTTAGCACTCGCCCTTCGGTGACATACTGAGCTCATTAAGGTCTTTCTCCCTGTCAGGAGAGTCCTGGCCGAACTATGTTTGGCAGGATTGGGATGCGGACGATACAGAAATTCGCTGCCCACCACCACCCACTTAGTAGCCACTGTCAATGATTTGACCGACATGCTCGACTTCAACTCTGAAGACATCGACGGTATGGCCGATGATGCAAGAGACGAATAGGAACCACTGCCCACAGGGCACTGGACGCCCACTTCATCATATGATGTATACATGGTGGACACACCCAAAGAAAACGACGACGAGGAACGAAAGGACGCAGCGAAGGGTTGTTCCCTCGAGAAGCAGTCAAAGCGGTGGCGTAAGCGCCGCTCCAAATCCCGCCTCGGCAGAAACATTGATCATATAGACCCAGCGATAGAGCAGGGTGAACCATTGCCCGACCACGGCAACACGGAGAATCAAACCGAACAACCCGACTCCGTCGAAGATAACAGTCCGGATGACATCACACCAGACAGGCACCCGGAGCAATAGAATGCCCATCAAAGGCTTGTTACCACTACGAGGAGTCTGAAAAAGCAGAAGCAAAGGCTCAGGGCTGCCCAAGACACACTCAGAATCAGAAGGAGTGAAGTACTCAACACTGCAGCGAAGTACGGCGGTAATCGCCACACCAAGAGCTACCCGAAGCGAAAGTTGCTACCTGAATTCGATGAGGAGGCCTTAGATCCCCCGCAACCAAAAAACAAAATGGCCATCCGGTCGGATAGACGACCTCGTGGCCAACATAGAGCGGCAAACGACGCCGCACATAAGCCAGTACGCGATCCACGTGAGGGCTCGCATCAAAAGGACGATGCAACCAGATCCATCTACGGGCCACGCAAGCGCGCTGCAGCATGCAATGCAACACAACAAACATCCCAACACCACGGTACACCCAAATACAGGGGTGCCGCACACCCCCTATGTTTCACCGATGAGGTGCTGGACCATGAATTTCCAGAGGGATTCAAACCCGTAAACATAGAGGCGTACGATGGAATGACAGACCCTGGGGTCTGGATTGAGGACTACATCCTCCATATCCATATGGCTCGAGGAGACGATCTCCACGCCATCAAGTACTTACCCCTCAAGCTCAAAGGGCTAGCTCGGCACTGGCTTAAAAGCCTCCCCGAAAACTCCATTGGAAGTTGGGAAGAGCTCGAAGACGCCTTTCGGGCAAATTTTCAAGGGACCTATGTCCGACCACCGGATGCAGACGATTTAAGTCATATAACTCAACAGTCCGGAGAGTCAGCCCGAAAGCTTTGGAACAGGTTCCTCACTAAAAAGAACCAAATAGTCGACTGTCCGGACGCCGAAGCCTTATCAGCTTTCAAGCACAGTGTTCGAGACGAATGGCTTGCCAGACACCTCGACCAAGAAAAGCCGAGAACAATGGCAGCATTAACAAGCCTCATGACCCGCTTTTGCGTGGGCGAGGACAGCTGGTTAGCCCGATGCAGCACCAGCGACCCAAGTACATCCGAAGTCAGGGACGGAAACGGGAAATCACAACGCAGCAAAAACAAGCGCCAGAATAAAGAAGACAACCCGAAGAGCAAGGCGGGAAACGCCGGATTCAGAAGCTCTCGGCCAGGTCAGCAAAAGCTGCCCTCCAAAGGCAATAGAGACGAACTGTCCAACCTAAACAAGATTCTTGACCAAATATGTCAGATCCATAGCACCCCCGATAAACCTGCAAATCATACCCATAGAGAATGTTGGGTCTTCAAGCAGTCCGGCAAGCTCAACGCCGAACATAAGGGGCAGGATACACCAAGCGAAGATGAGGACGAGCCTCACAAGCAAAGCACCGAGGAACAGAAGAAATTCCCACTAGAAGTCAAAACAGTAAACGTGTTACACGTGACAAAGGGGAGAAACAAAGCGGCACTCCTAGAGACACATGCCCCAGGGCCTATCACCGCGGAGTTCTGCCACTGGTCGTCCCAACCGATCACCTTCGACCATCGGGATTACTCGGCAAGTATCCGGCGTGCAGGATGGGCTGCCTTGGTATTAGACCCAATAGTTGACGGATACCACTTCACACGAGTCCTGATGGACGGCGGCAGCAGTTTAAACCTGATATATCAGGACACAGTCGCAAAATGGGGATAGACCCAACAAAAATTAGCCGCAGTAATACTACCTTTAAAGGAGTAACGCCAGGCCAAGAGGCCCATTGCACGGGCTCCCTGCCACTAGAGGTTATATTCGGCTTTCCCGATAACTTCCGCAGTGAAAATTTAACGTTTCACATCGCTCCGTTCCAAAGTGGTTATCAAGCACTACTTGAACGCGAAGCTTTCGCTCGCTTTAACGCAATACCGCATTACGCTTCCCTCATGCTTAAGATGCCCGGTCCACGTGGCATCATTACAGTAAATGGAAAATTGAGCGCTCCTTGCGCGCGGAAGACCGTGCGGCTGCCTTGGCAGCCGCACACTAAACGACCTCACCAACTAAAGCATCTGACAGGTCGTTAAGACCACGGACGCGGTTAGACGAGTCCGGCGCAGCTATATGTAATTGATACAAGTTTGATGGCTATACCCCTATTACAATACAAGGGGCTCAACGCGCGCAAACAAGTGGCAATTAGGCTCAACTTTACTCATCTTGAACTGTACATGGTTTCTTTAGTATAACCTACCTTTTTGCACGACAACTTGTCAACTAAGTTCCTCTCTTTTACAGATGACCATCGTGCTACACCCGTCCAGGATGCGGCACAACGGAGACACAGGCGCAGACGTGCAGCAGGGACCCATTCCAAGGATTCTTTTTAGATTAAGACCCTGCGTAAACCTTTTTTACTATCTCTTGTTGATACACATCCCTTAGATTCTCAGTACAAGTGAGAAGGATGCTGACGTATTGGCATGTGGCCACGTTAGAATATTGCATGTACCTGGACACCAGGGGCTTATTACAAAGGGCACTGCTTAAGCCCGGTTTACACCATAAAGACCGAATACCTTAGGGAGTGTTCGGCGTTGCGAGTTTGGCCTTATATGCATCAGCTCTGAATCATGTCTTTGGTCAAATGTTGGGTTTGCCAGGCTCCTGTGTTTTGCTGCCTTACGTTCCGCTCTATCGGCTAAGGCGGCACCTGGAGAACTACTGCGATTGTGCCCTGGTTCATCCGGACGAGCACCTCAGTAGAGAAAGCCAAAAACTGACTGTCATGATATAGCGTGAGACTGGTCAACCACTCGATGACCTATCGGAATCTTCGGGATTCCTCCGCCTTAACGAAGGGCCGTCTCCCGGCCAGGCATGTACGCACCCCGAATTCGGATGAGTGCAGAGCCACCAGGGGCTATATAGTAGCCCCACTGTGAAACTCCTCTAGCTAAGTGAAAGTGTTAAAGCATTATAGTCTGATTGCCTAGTTCGATGCGCTATCACCTCCTTAATGGACCAAGACGTTGGCTCAAGTGTGAACATGCGTCTTCTGCGAACACCCTCGCATTATATGCGTGGGGGCTGAAGCCGACGACTGCCATCTTTCAGGTTATATACATATATACATAAACGGCCGCACATGAGGCATCATAGTTGAGGGAGTCCTGGATTAGGGGGTCTCCGGACAGCCAGACTATCTCCATTGGCTGGACTGTTAGACTATGAAGATATAAGATTGAAGATTTCATCTCGTGTCCGGATGGGACTCTACTTGGCGTGGAAGGCAAGCTAGGCAATACGTATATGGATATCTCCTCCTTTGTAACCGACCTTGTGTAACCCTAACCCTCTCCGGTGTCTATATAAACCGAAGGGTTTTAGTCCGTAGGACAACAATCACAACATACAATCATACCATAGGCTAGCTTCTAGGGTTTAGCCTCTCTGATCTCGTGGTAGATCTACTCTTGTACTACCCATATCATCAATATTAATCAAGCATGACATAGGGTTTTACCTCCATCAAGAGGGCCCGAACCTGGGTAAAACATCGTGTCCCCTGCCTCCTGTTACCATCTGGCCTAGACGCACAGTTCGGGACCCCCTACCCGAGATCCGCCGGTTTTGACACCGACATTGGTGCTTTCATTGAGAGTTCCTCTGTGTCGTCGCCGTTAGGCTTGATGGCTCCTACTATCATCGACAGCGATGCCATCCAGGGTGAGACTTTTCTCCCCGGACAAATCTTCGTATTCGGCGGCTTTGCACTGCGGGCTAATTCGCTTGGCCATTTGGAGCAGATTAAAAGCTACGCCCCTGGCCATCAGGTCAGATTTGGAAGTTTGAACTACACAAACGACATCCGTGGAGACTTGATCTTCGACGGATTCGAGCCACAGCCGGGCTCGCCGCACTGTCGCGATGGGTATGACCTAGCTCTGCCGCCGAATAGTACCCCAGAGGCCGCACCCGCATCGGCTCCGACCCCTAGCTCGGAGCAAGCTGCGCCAATCGAGGACGGGTGGTTAGACACCACCTCAGGGGCTGCAGTCTCGACGGGGATCGAGCCGAACACCAGCATAATCCTCTGCGCAGCCCGTGACTCCAAGGTGCCGGACTCTTCTTCTGACTCTGAAACATCCGCGCCCCTGCCAATCGAATCCGATTGGGCGCCGATCATGGAATTCACCGCCGCGGATATCTTTCAACAATCGCCCTTCGGCGACGTTCTGAATTCACTAAAGTCTCTCTCCTTGTCAGGAGAGCCCTGGCCGGACTATGGCCAATAGGATTGGGATGCGGAAGATGAAGAAATTCGACGCCCACCCACCACCCACTTCGTGGCCACTGTCGATGATTTAACCGACATGCTCGACTTCGACTCCGAAGACATCACCGGTATGGACGACGATGTAGGAGACGAACATGAGCCAGCGCCTATAGGGCACTGGAAAGCCACCTCTGTTGGAAATATGCCCTAGAGGCAATAATAAATTGGTTATTATTATATTTCCTTGTTCATGATAATCATTTATTATCCATGCTAGAATTGTATTGATAGGAAACTCAGATACATGTGTGGATACATAGACAACAACATGTCCCTAGTAAGCCTCTAGTTGACTAGCTCGTTGATCAATAGATGGTTACGGTTTCCTGACCATGGACATTGGATGTCGTTGATAACGGGATCACATCATTAGGAGAATGATGTGATGGACATGACCCAATCCTAATCCTAGCACAAAGATCGTGTAGTGCGTATGCTAAAGCTTTTCTAATGTCAAGTGTCATTTCCTTAGACCATGAGATTGTGCAACTCCCGGATACCGTAGGAGTGCTTTGGGTGTGGCAAACGTCACAACGTAACTGGGTGGCTATAAACGTACACTACAGGTATCTCCGAAAGTGTCTGTTGGGTTGGCACGAATCGAGACTGGGATTTGTCACTCCGTGTAAACGGAAAGGTATCTCTGGGCCCACTCGGTAGGACATCATCATAATGTGCACAATGTGATCAAGGAGTTGATCACGGGATGATGTGTTACGGAACGAGTAAAGAGACTTGCCGGTAACGAGATTGAACAAGGTATCGGGATACCACGATCGAATCTCGGGCAAGTATCGTACCGATAGACAAATGGAATTGTATACGGGATTGACCGAATCCTTGACATCGTGGTTCATCCGATGAGATCATCGTGGAGCATGTGGGAGCCAACATGGGTATCCAGATCCCGCTGTTGGTTATTAACCAAAGAGTTGTCTCGGTCATGTCTGCATGGTTCCCGAACCCGTAGGGTCTACACACTTAAGGTTCGATGATGCTAGGGTTATAGGGAAAGTATGTACGCGGTTACCGAATGTTGTTCGGAGTCCCGGATGAGATCCCGGACGTCACGAGGAGTTCCGGAGGTAAAGATTGATATATAGGAAGTATGGTTTTGGCCACCGGAAGTGTTCCGGGCATCACCGGTAGTGTACCGGGACCACCGGAGGGGTCCGGGGGTCTACCAGGTGGGGCCACCAGCCCCGGAGGCCTACATGGGCCAATAGTGGGAAGGGACCAGCCCCTAGGTGGGCTGGGGCGTCTCCCACCAAGGCCCAAGGTGCCTCCAAGAGGGGAAGGGGGCAAACCCTAGGGCAGATGGGCCCTAAGGCCCACCCAAGTGCGCCTCCCCCTCTCCCCCTTGTGGCCGCCACCCAGATGGGATCTGGGGGCTGCCGCCACCCCTAGGGAGGGAACCCTAGGTGGGGGCGCAGCCCCTCCCCTTCCCCTATATATACTTGAGGTTTAGGGCTGCCCAACACACGTGATTTGCTCTCCCTGTTGGCGCAGCCCTACCTCTCTCCCTCCTCATCTCTCGTAGTGCTTGGCGAAGCCCTGCTGGAGTCCCGCACTCCTCCACCACCACCACGCTGTCGTGCTGCTGCTGCTGGATGGAGTCTTCCCCAACCTCTCCTTCTCCCCTTGCTGGATCAAGGCGTAGGAGACGTCACCGGGCTGTACGTGTGTTGAACACGGAGGTGTCGTCCGTTCGGCACTAGGATCATCGGTGATTTGGATCACGACGAGTACGACTCCATCAACCCCGTTCACTTGAATGCTTCCGCTTAGCGATCTACAAGGGTATGTAGATGCACTCTCCTTCCCCTTGTTGCTAGATTACTCCATAGATTGATCTTGGTGATGCGTAGAAAATTTTGAATTTCTGCTACGTTCCCCAACAACCTCGGCATATGACATATACATGGTGGATACACCCAACGAAGGAAATGTCGACGAGATAGAGGAGGATGACCCCTTCAAGAAGCAACCCAAGCGCCGACGTCAGTGGCGCCGCTCTAAGTCCCGCCAAAGCAAAAGTGTTGATACCGGCACAGGAGATAATAACACTCTGGATAACGCCGAAGACAACAACAATCCCCTCCAGCAAGATTTAGAGCAGGAGGATGAAGGAGCCAGCTCTCCTGAGAGAGCGGCAGACGAAGAGGACGAGGATGACAATTACATCCCCCCCCTCCGAAGACGAGGCAAGCCTCGGCGACGATGAATTCTCCGTCCCAGAGGATCCCGTCGAACAAGAGCGCTTCAAACGCCGGCATATGGCCATGACAAATAGCCTGAAGAAAAAGCAGCAGCAGCTTCAAGCTGATCAAGATCTGCTAGCTGACAAATGGACTAAAGTCCTCGCGGCCGAGGAATATAAACTCGAGCGTCCCTCCAAGAGTTACCCAAGGCACAGGTTACTACCCCGACTGGAGGAAGAAGCGTATGATACGACTGATCGGCCACCTCGTGGCCGCGATAGAGAGGCATTCCAGCCAAAAGCTCAGCCTCCACCCCAACACCATTCAAATAAAAAGGCATGGGGAGATACGCCAGACCTGCGAGACATATTGGAGGACAAGGCAAAGCATTCAAGATCGATCTACGGATCATGAGGGCGCACCACTCTAAGAGACGACAAACGTCATGACGGATACATTAAAAGCAAATCCGACCGGGCCAAACACAGCGGGCAAGACCCATTCGAGCTGCGTCACGATATAGCCCAATACAGAGGCGCCGCACACCCCCTATGCTTCACAGACGAAGTAATGGAACATCAATTCCCAGAAGGTTTCAAACCTATAAATATTGAATCATACGACGGCACAACAGATCCCGCAGTATGGATTGAGGATTTCCTCCTCCACATCCACATGGCCCGTGGCGATGACTTACACGCCATCAAATACCTCCCACTAAAGCTCAAAGGACCAGCGCGACATTGGCTTAACAGCTTGCCAGCAGACTCCATTAGCCGTTGGGAAGATCTGGAAGCCGCATTCCTCGACAACTTTCAGGGAACTTATGTGCGACCACCAGACGCCGATGATTTAAGTCACATAATTCAACAGCCAAAAGAGTCGGCCAGGCAATTCTGGACTCGGTTCCTTACAAAGAAAAATCAAATCGTTGACTGTCCGGATGCGGAAGCCTTAGCGGCTTTCAAACACAACATCCGAGATGAGTGGCTAGCCCGGCACCTTGGTCAGGAAAAGCCAAAATCTATGGCAGCTCTCACGACGCTCATGACCCGCTTTTGTGCGGGAGAAGACAGCTGGCTGGCTCGTAGTAATAACATATCAAAGAACCATGGTACCTCAGACACCAAGGACGGCAATAGCAGGTCACGTCGCAACAAGCATAAGCGCCGCATTACCAGTGAAAATACTGAGGATACGGCAGTCAATGCCGGATTCAAAGGCTCTAAACCCGGTCAGCAGAAAAAGCCATTCAAACAAAGTATGCCGGGTTCGTCCAGCTTGGACCGTATACTCGATCGCTCGTGTCAAATACACGACACCCCAGACAAGCCAGCCAATCACACCAAGAGGGATTGTTGGGTGTTCAAGTAGGCCGGCAAGTTAATTGCCGAAAACAAGGACAAGGGGCCGCATAGCGATGACGAGGAGGAACCACGGCAGCCGCACACTGGAGGACAGAAGAGGTTTCCCCCGCAAGTGCGGATGGTGAACATGATATACACAACCCACATCCCTAAGAGGGAGCGGAAGCGTGCGCTCAGGGATGTATATGCGTTGGAGCCAGTTGCCCCAAAGTTCAACCCTTGGTCCTCCTGCCCGATCACCTTCGATCGCAGGGACCACCCCACTAGTATCCATCATGGCAGATTTGCCGCACTGGTCCTAGACCCAATCATCGATGGATTTCACCTCACTCGAGTCCTTATGGAAGGCGGCAACAGCCTAAACCTGCTTTATCAGGACACAATGCGCAAAATGGGTATAGACCCCTCAAGGATCAAACCCACAAAAACGACCTTTAAGGGCGTCATTCCAGGCATAGAGGCCCATTGCACAGGCTCAATTACACTGGAAGTGGTCTTCGGATCCCCGGATAACTTCCGAAGCGAAGAGTTAATCTTTGATATAGTCCCGTTCCGTAGTGGTTATCACACGCTGCTCGGGCGAACCGCATTTGCTAGATTCAATGCGGTACCGCATTACGCATACCTCAAGCTCAAGATGCCAGGACCTCGCAGAGTTATTACAGTCAATGGAAACACAGAGTGCTCTCTCCGAACAGAGGAGCACACCACGTCCCTCGCAGCAGAAGCACAAAGCAGCCTCTCAAGGCAATCAACCAGTTCGGCGTTTCAAAGCCCGGACACCTTCAAGCGCGCTCGGGGCAATCAGCAAATAGACTGACTGGCGCGGTCTGAGCTCGCGTAGCAATACGGCGGCCACCCCAATCCCAGCCCAGCGGCGAAACTCGTGCCGCGGGTACATAACTACGTATTAAAAATACCATGGGCACAGGTGGGGAGGGGGGCACAACTGCGGCACGCCCCAAGACGCGGCCTAAACCGCACTAGGGGCTTCCCGTTTGGTTATTTTTCTTTTCCTTTCAGGACCTTAATCTCTGGAAACACTGTCCGGCAACACTATTGCCGAACACATGATGCAGCAACCAAGGAGGCAGACAGCTACGTTATACCACAGAATTCCCAGGTTGATTTCAGTAACGTGCGAAATATTCGATTTCATATCATTCCTCAGCTTGCCCTTGGGAGGGACATAGTTCTCCTCTTTGCTTATCGCACTATCTGTATCACTCTGCTTCAACGCAATTTTTCAATAAAAAATGCATGACATTACGACTATTATTGCATTCTTGTTATATATATATATATATATCTATGTGTTCACTAATGACGCCTTGCAACCGTACAATTTGGTACGACCAATACACCAGGGGCTTACGTACCCCACAATGCGGTGTGAAAAGTCTGAACACTTTCACAAGTGCGGCACCCTGAACTTATAGCATTTTATGCATCAGCTCCGAATCATGTCTTTGGTCAAATGTTGGGTTTGCCCGGCTCCTATGTTTTGGTACCTTACGTTCCACTCTATCGGCTAGGTAGCACTAGGAGAATTACTGTGATTGTGCCCCGGTTCTGCCGGGCTGAGCACCTCAGTAGAGAAAGCTAAAACTGACTGTCATGATAAGGCGAGAGACTGGTCGCTGTTCGGCGAGGTTTTTTGAGTCCCTAAAGACTTATGCCGCTTAGGGCGAGGGGCCGGCCCTGTCCGGCTTACAGGTGTGTATCGCGCCCCGAATTCGGCCTTCCGAATACCAAGGGCTTCGCTGAAATTTAAAATTATAGAATTCTATGGCTAAGTGAGAGTGATAAAGCATTATTAGCCCGGTTGCCTTGTTCGTTGTGCTGAGCACCTCCCTCGAAGGACCCAACATTGGAACAAGAGTGCTCAGGTTTATCCCAAACACCCCAGCACTCGTGGCATGGGGGCAGAAGCCGAGGACTAGCCATCTCTCAGATTGGATAAACAACCAAACATAAGGTAATATTTTAAATTCCAACAAGCGTTGCATAGCGCATATGAAACAAATTTTCATACATACAGGATAAAACAAGCAAGTCTCATTCAAATATTACATCTTTTGAGCACTCTTCCGCGATAAGACGGGCACCCGGCAGAACACCCTCGTAGTACATCTTGGGGTGGCGGTGCTCCTTGCCCTCCGGCGGCCCCTCCTTGATCAGCTTCACGGCGTCCAGCTTGACCCACTGCATTTTTACACGGGCGAAAGCCCGGCGTGCACCTTCAATGCAGACGGATCGCTTGATGACCTCCAGCCGTGGGCAGGCATCCACAAGCCGCTTCACCAGGCCGAAGAAGCTATTCGGAAGGGCGTCGCCAGGCCACAGCCGGACTATAAAGCCCTTCATGGCCTGATCGGCCGCCTTATGTAGCTTGACCATCTGCTTCAGCTGGTCGCTCATTGGCACCGGATGTTCGGCCTCAGCATACTGAGACCAGAATAGCTTCTCCGTCGAGCTTCCGTCCTCGGCCTGGTAAAATTGTGCGGCATCGGACACACTGCAGGGCAAATCTGCGAATGCTCCTGAAGAGCTCTGGATCTGGGTAAGTAATCGGTAATTTACTTTTACATGCTTGCTTTGCATATAGAAAGCCTTACCCGCCGCTATCTTCTTCATCGCGTCGATCTCCTGAAGGGCCTTCTGGGCCTCGGCCTTGGCACTCTTTGCGCTCTCACGGGCCGCGGCAAGCTCAGACTCTCGCGTCTTCAAGTCAAGATCCAACGCCTCGTGCTTCGTCACGAGAGCCTGGAGCTCTTGCTGCACCTCGCCCACCCGAGCCTCGTGTTTCTCTCGCTTGGTGCGCTCCTTGGCCGCTGCATCTTCGGCCTTGGTCAGCGCTTGCTTCAGGGTTGCCACCTCAGTCGTGGCCCCTGGCAAACATACAATGATCCTGTCATTTTGCAACCGCGTCCTTTTTATATATATACATATCTATAGACGGGGTATTACTTACCCTTGTTCTCCTCGAGCTGCCTCTTGGCAAGGCCGAGCTCCTTCTTGGACCCCTCGAGGTCCTGCTTCAACACGGCAACCTCCGCAGTCAGTGCGGCGGACGCCAGCAGCGAAGCCTGCATACGCATATCGACATACTTATGTTAGACTCCTGCGGTATTATTTGATCCTCTGTTCGTCTTTTCTTTTTGAACACCGAACAAAGCATCAGGGGCTACTGTCTATGCGGTAATATTTCTACTACATTTTAAAACACTTACCTCGAAGCCTATTAGAAGGCTGGCACAGGCTTCAGTCAATCCGCTCTTGGCGGACTGAACCTTCTGGATGACCGCACTCGTGATAGTGCGGTGCTCCTCGTCGATGGAAGCACTGCGAAGCGCTTCCAGCAGATTGTCCGGCGCCTCTGGATGGACAGAGGTCACCGGCACAGGCGTCTTGCTCCTCTTAGAAGGAGGCCACCTGCACGAGCCCGGAACCGCTGGAGGGTCCGGCGTGGTGTTCGGCTGAGGGCCGAACTCGAAGCTCTCGGGGGCCCCATCCCCTCGGCTCCCGGAGTCCGGAAGGTCGCCTTGAGGCGCCTCCGGGACTGTCTCCCCTCGATCCGGTGCCTCTTTAGACAACACCTCGGCGTCGTCGGCAGGATGAGGGGAGGTGGTGGTCAGGACTGGATCGCTATCCATGTCCGACGAGCCCAGGGAGCCATCCGATGATACCTCGATATTGGCTCGGGGCGGCCTGCATAATTATGTTCGGCGATTAAGGAAAGCAGTGCGACAATGGAATCCTATGAGTTACTTTGGTATCCGAATACTTACGATCTCCCCGGGGGCTTGACCCTAGGCAACCACTCGTCTTCGCCTTTGTCGGCGGCGGGGGAACTGTCCGGAAGGAGAGTCCTTCCCTTCTTGGACCCTCCGGCCTCCCCGGTTGGGGCGGCCTTCCTTTTCTTGTCTCCCCCAGTCGGTGGGGGATCATCTTCTTCTTCTTCTTCCTTGTCTTCGGGGGAAGAGTGCGCCGCAGAGTCATCGGACGGTGAATCCGACGATGCCTGGCGTCGGGAACTCTTTCGAGCTCCCTTGGCCTTCTTGGTCTTCTCCGGCACCTTGTAAGGGGCCGGAGTCAACATCTTCGCCAGAAGAGCGTCAGCGGGGCCTTCGGGCAAAGGAAGCGGACAGTCGATCTGTCCGGCCATCTTCTGCCAGTCCTGTCAAAGGTACGGGAGTTCAGATCCCGCATAAAGTCAATCTATATAAAAGATGATTATCCTGTGAAAGGTAAAGCAGCTTACCGCACTGGCTTGGCGCTTCGCGCTGAATCCACAATCCTCAGTAATAGGGGGAGGGACCTCGGCACTTTTGAACAGCACCCTCCAGGCGTCTTCATGAGTCGTGTCGAAGAGCCTGTTCAGAGTTCGGTGCTGCGCCGGGTTGAATTCCCACAAGGTGAACTCTCGTTGTTGGCACGGGAGTATCCGGCGGATGAGCATAACCTGGACTATGTTGACAAGCTTGAGCTTCTTGTCCAACATGTTTTGAATACATGTTTGGAGTCCGGTCAGCTCCTTCGAACTACCCCAGGACAACCCCTTCTCTTTCCAGGAGGTGAGCCATGTGGGGATGCCAGATCGGAACTCGGGGGCCACTGCCCATGCGGGGTCACGCGGTTCGGTGATATAGAACCACCCCGATTGCCACCCCTTTATGGTTTCCACAAAGGAGCCCTCGAGCCATGTTATGTTGGGCATCTTGCCCACCATGGCACCTCCGCACTCCGCCTGGCGGCCGCCCACCACCTTTGGCTTGACATTGAAGGTCTTCAGCCATAAGCCGAAGTGGGGCTTGATGCAGAGGAAGGCCTCGCACATGACGATAAACGCCGAGATGTTGAGGATGAAGTTCGGGGCCAGATCATGGAAATCCAGACCATAATAGAACATGAGCCCCCGGACGAAGGGATGAAGAGGGAATCATAGTCCACGGAGGAAATGGGTGAGGAATACCACCCTCTCATGGAGCCTGGGGGTGGGGATGAGCTGCCCCTCATGTGGGAGCCGGTGCGCGATGTCATCGGGCAGGTATCCGGCTCTCCTCAGTTTCTTGATGTCTCCCTCCGTGACGGAGGAGACCATCCACTTGCCTCCCGCTCCGGACATGGTTGGTAAAGGTTGAGGTGGAAGTGAGGACTCGGGCGCTAGAGCTCGAGTGTGCGAAAACGGATGAGCAAAGGAGGAAGAAGGCGTGGATAGAAAGGTGAATCCTTATCCCTTTATATGGGCGGACGAAACTAAGCGTCCCCACTTGCCTGGTAAAACTCTCTTATCCCCCAAGCGCCGCAATTGATGGCGCGGTTGGGTTACCCATGCCCGTATTGATGAGAATCCCGTAATAAGGGGACACGATCTCTGCTTTGACAAGACGTGTTGAAAAACTGGCTCGCGTTATGTGCGGGGCTGGTTAAAAGGAACGGTTTGAATAATCACCGGGCCATAACATAATGTCATGTTGCCAAAACAAGCCAGCAAATTAGATCTGTGAAAATATTATTCTCTCTATGGTGGGATGTAGAACTTATTTTGCAGGGTCAGACACTATCCTCGTATTCAAATTCTTCTGATGTATTTGGGGAAGGAACCCGCCTTGCAATGCCGAAGACAATACTGTGCGCCGGACTCATCGTCATTGAAGCCTGGTTTAGGGGCTACCGAGGGAGTCCTGGATTAGGGGGTCTCCGGACAGCCGGACTATCTCCATTGGGCGGACTGTTAGACTATGAAGATACAAGATTGAAGACTTCGTCTCGTGTCCGGATGGGACTCTACTTGGCGTGGAAGGCAAGCTAGGCAATACGTATATGGATATCTCCTCCTTTGTAACCGACCTTGTGTAACCCTAACCCTCTCCAGTGTCTATATAAACCGAAGGGTTTTAGTCTGTAGGACAACAATCACAACATACAATCATACCATAGGCTAGCTTCTAGGGTTTAGCCTCTCTGATCTCGTGGTAGATCTACTCTTGTACTACCCATATCATCAATATTAATCAAGCAGGACGTAGGGTTTTACCTCCAGAGGGCCCGAACCTGGGTAAAACATCGTGTCCCCTGCCTCCTGTTACCATCCGGCCTAGACGCACAGTTCGGGACCCCCTACCCGAGATCCGCCGATTTTGACACCGACAATAGTACTTTCGGGCAAAAGTATAAATACAGCCTTGATAAACTCAACAAAACATTGTTTTTACAATGGGAATACATGTCACTCAAACATAATATTCTTCGAGCACTGAGCCTCTATCGAACGAGCGCCTTCAAGAACTTCTTCAAAGTAGTGCTCGGCAGCCACTCGGCCTATGGCCGAACCCTGTGCCGCAACAGTGGTGGCATCCATCTCCGCCCAGTATGTTTTGACACGGGCAAGGGCCATCCGCGAGCCTTCTATGCATGCCGACCTCTTTACAACATCGATGCGTGGCATAACGCCAAGGAATTGTTGCACTAAGCTAAAGTAGCTATTCGGCCTTGGCCCTCCTGGCCACAAATGATCCATAATGGACCTCATGGCCAGTCCGGATAATCTATGGAGCTCGACCCAACCGGTCAATCGCTCATTCAGCAACAGCGGACGAACTGGAGCGTGAAACTGTGACCAGAACAGCTTCTCCACTTCAGGACCTTTCCGATCCTTGAAGTACTCCGTCGCATCCGCAACACTTGCAGCCAAATCCATGTACTCGTCCGTAGAACTCCATAGCCGGTCCAGAGGAGCATATTTCGGATCTCTGAACTTCATCTGCAATAAGAAGGGCTTCCCAGAAACGATATCCGCAGCTTGATTCAGCTCCTCCTCCGTCGCTCTAATTTTGGAGCGGGCTTCCTTGGCAGACAGCCGGGCCTTCTCCAGGTCCGTCGCCTTCACCCGATTTTCTTCTTCAAGAAGCCGGTAACGGTCAGCAACATCTTTTAACTCCACGGCCATCTTGGCAATTTTTTCTTTGCTCCCGCAATGTGCGGCCTGTTCGGCCCTTAACTCTTCGGCCGCCTTTAAAGCGGCCGCATTACTACTCCTTGCTTGTTCCTTGGCTTGGGCAAGCTCCGCCCGAAGGGTCTCCACGGTGGCTGCTCCATTTGCAGTCAAAACATATTAAAGATACTGGCATCATGCTGCTCTTACTATGTGACATTCACCAAAAAAATCACCTACCCTATGCCTCATCAAGCCGCTTGTTAACAAGCACGATGTCGGCATCTACCGCATCCAGTTGCCGCTTTAGTTCGGCAAACCCATCAGTCCGGCTAGCCACTGGAGCTTCAACCACCTGCGCATATAGGCGGTCTGGTTATTACCTGGGACTATGATCCTCTGTTTGCCGCCGTTTTCGATGACAACCAGAGTCTCAGGGGCTACTATCTACATGGGGCACATCTAAAAATGTGCGGTACTATAAAAATGTACATCATTTTACGTACCTCGAAGCCTTTCAGCAGACTCATAAAAGCTTCGTGCAAACCGCTTTTAGCGGATGAAATCCTTTCAATTACCGTACCCATTAGCGTATGATGCGCTTCCGAGATGACAGCTTTCCCCAGAAGATCCTTCAGCGCGTCCGACCGCACACAGTACGGACCCTTGCTGTCGCTCTCCTCAGGAGCCGGATACTGGGGATGCCGGGCAGCCAAAGGGTTATCCTCTGGCGATATTGGACCCGAAGATACCCTTCGTGACGACACTTCAAGGTCGCCCGCTTCTTGAGTTGGGGAGTCCAGGGGAGGCATTTCCTCTCCATCATCTCCGGAAGAAGATCCCCCGAAGATGAACTCTGTCGAGAAGGGCTGTGATCCGGACTACAATTTACAAGCATCGGTTATTGTCTTTGGAAGTAAGGTAGGATATCTTCACTATTAAGTACTTTTTGATTACTTACAGCTTGGTAGAGGGTTGATCCCCGCGCAGACATTGTGCGGCAAGAATACCCTCCGAGGCAGGACCCTCTGGCGGAGATTTCTTCTCCTGTTTGGAAACCTTAGTTTCCGGATCTTCAGAGGTAGTCCTCTTCCTTCCCCGGGGAGAGAGAATGTCAGATTCTTCCCCTTGGTTATCCTCCCTCGCGGAGGCGCTCATTCCCTCGATTGGAAAAGGTAGCAATGGAGGCCTGCTTTCGCCCTCTTTATCCCCCCTTCATCTTCCTTTGAGGGCACTAGACAAGGGGCTGGCTCGAGCATCTTTTCCAGCACCGGATTGTCCAAGCCTTCAGGAAGGGGGGCCGAACACCGGATCATCTTTGCCTTTGTTATCCAGTCCTGGTCAAAGAGAGATTCTTCAGAATGATGTCATAATAAATAAAAGGACAGTGTGTTCGGCCATGGAATTACTTACTTGGGCAGCGGGGCGGTTGCAGCTCAGGCCCACGTCCTCGGTAGTGTCCGGACACTCTATTTGGGGTCCGAAGGACGATTTTTACATCTCCTCGTGCGTCATGCCTAGGAAATTCTGAATAGTGCGCGGTCCTTCCGGGTTGAATTCCCACATGCGGAGGGGCCGATATTTGCAAGGCTGGACTCGACGAACCAGCATAACTTGCATTACCATAACCAGACTGAGATCTCCCTCAAAGAGATCTCGGATACGGCTCTGCAGTATTGGCACATCCTTGGCTAGACCCCAGCTCAGCCCCCTGCTGATCCATGACATCAGTTGTGGTGGAGGGCCCGAGCGAAAGGTGGGGGAAGCTACCCACTTGGCACTTCGGGGAGCTGTGACGTAAAACCACTCCCGTTGCCACAATCTGGACACCTCTGGAAAGGAACCCTTTGGCCATCGAGCATCAGCAATTTTTCTTATTAGAGCACCTCCGCACGCTACGTACTGCCCCTCGACCATCTTCGACTTCACATCGAAGGTCTTGAGCCACAGGCCGAAGTGAGGGGTAATGCGGAAGAAGGCCTCACAAACGACAATGAATGACGAGATGTGAAGAAGGGAATCCGGGGCCAGATCATGAAAATCCAGCCCATAATAGAACATAAGACCCCTAACAAAGGGATCCAGAGCAAGGCCTAGTCCTCGGAGGAAGTGGGAGATGAACACAACGCTCTCGTTGGGTTCGGGAGTAGGGACGACCTGCCCTCGGGCGGGCAGCCTATGCGAAATTTTGGTGATCAGATATCTGGCCTCCCTCAACTTCTTGATGTCCTCGTCCGTGATGGAGGAAGGCATCCACCGGCCTTGAAGGCTGGATCCAGACATGATTGAAAGTCCGAAGCGCCTGACCTAGGCTTTGGGTGTTAGAACTCGAGGCAGGGGAAGGATTCGATTGAGCGCGGGAGGGAAAAAAGAAAAAGCCTTGTCCCTTTATAAAGGGGATGAATATCAGGCGTCCTCCCCATGGCCGTTCGAGACTTACCTAAGATCTAGGAGTCATACCAATAGGCACGGTTGGGTTACCCACGTTTGTATTGATGAGAATCCCATGATAAGGGGAACACGATCTCTGCTTTGACAAGACGTGTCAAGAAACCGTCTCGCGTTATGTGCGGGGCTGGTTAAAGAAAAACAGTTCAAATAATTACCGGGCCATGGCGTGATGTCATGCTGCCGAAACGTGTCAGCAGATTATATTTGTGGAAATATTATTCTCTCTATGGTGGTATGTGGAACTTATTTTGCAGGGTCGGACACTATCCTTGTATTCAAACTCTTCCGTGGTGTATTCGGAGGAGGAACCCGCCTTGCAATGCCGAAGACAACACTGTGCGCCAGACTCATCGTCATTGAAGCCTGGTTCAGGGGCTACTGAGGGAGTCCTGGATTAGGGGGTCTTCGAACAGCCGGACTATATCCTTTGGCCAAACTACTGGACTATGAAGATACGAGATTGAAGACTTCGCCCCGTGTCCGGATGGGACTCTACTTGGCGTGGAAGGCAAGCTAGGCAATACGGATATACATATCTCCTCCTTTGTAACCGACCTTGTTTAACCCTAGCCTCCTCCGGTGTCTATATAAACCAGAGGGTTTTAGTCCATAGGACAACATACAATCATACCATAGGCTAGCTTCTAGGGTTTAACCTCTCTGATCTCGTGGTAGATCAACTCTTGTACTACTCTTATTATCAAGAATAATCAAGCAGGACGTAGGGTTTTACCTCCATCAAGAGGGCCCGAACCTGGGTAAAACATCGTGTCCCCTGCCTCCTGTTACCATCTGCCGTAGATGCATAGTACGGGACCCCCTACCCGAGATCCACTGGTTTTGACACCGACACGGGGGAATTAGCGCCTCCGCGAAGGAGGATAACCAGGGAGAAGAATCTGAAATTCCTTCCCCCCAAGGAAGGAAGAGGACCACCTCTGAAGACCCGGAAACAAAGGTTTCCAAACGGGGGAAGAAATCTTTGCCAGAGGGTCCTGCCTCAGAGGGTACTCTTGCGGCACAGTGCCCGCAAGGGGATCAGCCCTCTACCGAGCTGTAAGTAAACAAAAAGTACTTAATAGTAAAAATATCCTACATTACTTCTAAAGACAATAACCGAAGCATATATCTTGTAGTTCGGATCATAGCCCTTCTCGACAGAGTTCATCTTCGGGGGATATTCTTCCGGAGATGATGGAGAGGGAAACACCTCCCCATGCCACCCGCCTCATGAGGCGGGCGACCCTAAAGTGTCATCGCGGAGAGTTTCTCCTGACCTGCCAAGGCTAGAGGGTAATCCTTCGGCCACCCGAAGTCCTCAGTATTCGGCTCCTAAAGAGAGCAACAGAAAGAGTTCGGAACTGCCCGGTGTGCGATCGGATGCACTGAAGGATCTTATGGAGCAAGCGGCCATCTCAGAAGTGCATCGTACGCTAATGGGTACGGTGATTGAGAGGATTTCATCCACCGAAAGCGGGTTGCACGAAGCTTTTATGAGTCTGCTGAAAGGCTTTGAGGTACGTGAAATAGTGTATGTTTTTAACAGTACCGCACACGTTAGGTGTGCCCTATGTAGATAGTAGCCCCTGAGACTCTGGTTGTTGTCGAGAACGGCGGCAAACAGAGGATCATAGTCGTAGGTAATAATCAGGACGCCTTCATGTGCAGGTGGCTGAAGGTCCAGTGGCTAGCCCGACTGGTGAGTTTGCCAAGCTAAAGCGGCAATTTGATGCGGCAGATGCCGACATCGTGCTTGTAAATAAGCGGCTCGACGAGGCACAGGGTATGTGATTTCTCCGGTGATCAACACATAGTAAGAGGAGCATGATGCTAGTATCTTAATATGTTGTGACTGCAGATGGGGCTGCCGCCGTGGAGACCCTTCGGGCGGAACTTGCCCGAGCCAAGGAACAAGCCAGGAATAGTGATGCGGCCGCTCTAAAGGCGGTCAAAGAGCTGAGGGCCGAATAGGCTGCGCATTGCCGAAGCAAGGAAAAAATAGCCAAGATGGCCGTTGAGTTGAAAGATGCCGCCGACCGTCACCAGCTTCTTGAAAAAGAAGGCCGAGCGAAGGCGACGGACCTGGAGAAAGCCATGGTAGCAGCCAAGGAAGCCCGCTCCAAAATCAGAGCGGCGAAGGAGGAGCTGCGTCAAGCTGGAGATATCGTGGCTGGGAAGCCCTTTTTGTTGCGGACGAAGTTCGGAGATCCAAAGTATGCCCCTCTTGATCAACTATGGAGTTCTGCAGACGCATACGTGGATTTGGTAGCAAGTGCTGCTGATGCGGCCGAGTACTTCAAGGATCAAAAAAATCGTGAAGTGGAAAAGCTGTTCTGGTCACAGTTCAATGTTCCAGTGCGTCCGCTGCTGTTGAATGAGCGAATGGCCGAGTGGGCCGAGCTCCATAGGTTGTTCGGGCTTGCCACGAGATCTGTTGTGGATCATCTGTGGCCGGAAAGGGCCAAGGCCGAATAGTTATTTTAGTTTAGTGCAACAATTCCTTGGTGTTGTGCCGCACATCAACGCTATGAAGAGGTCGGCGTGCATAGAGGGTGCGCGGATGGCACTTGCCCGTGTCAAGACATACTGGGCAGAGATGGAGGCCACCACTATTGCAACCCAGTGTTCGGCCGTGGGCTGAGAATCTGTCGAGCACTACTTTCAAGAAGTCCCTGAAGGCGCTCGTTCAATAGAGGCTCAGTGCTCGAAGAATATTATGTTCTAGTGACATGTATTCCCATTGTAAAAGACAATGTTTTATTGAATTGTAAAGGTTGTGTTTATACTTTTGCCTGAAAGTGTTATGATGCCTCCTGTGCGACCGTTTATGTATATATGTATATAACCTGAAAGTTTGCAGTCGTCGGCTTCAGCCCCCACGCATATAATGCGGGGGTGCTCGCAAAAACGCGTATCCACACTTGATCCAACGTCTTGGTCCATTAAGGAGGTGGTAGCACAACGAACGAGGCAATCAGACTATATTGCTTTAACACTTTCACTTAGCCATAGGAGTTTGACGGTGGGGCTACTATATAGCCCCTGGTACTTCCGCGCTTTTCCGAATACGGTGCGCGTACGTACATGACCGGGAAACGGCCCTTCGTTAATGCGGAGGAATCCCGAAGATTCCGCTAAGTCATCGAGTGGTTGACCAGTCTCGCGCTTTATCATGACAGTCAGTTTTTGGCTTTCTCTACTGAGGTGCTCATCCGAATGAACCAGGGCACAATCGCAGTAGTTCTCCCGGTGTCGCCTTAGCGGATAGAGCGAAACGTAAGGTAGCAAAACACAGGAGCCGGGCAAACCCAACATTTGACCAAAGACATGATTCGGAGCTGATGCATATAAGGCCAAACTCGCGACGCCGAACACTCCCTAAGGTATTCGGTCTTTATAACATATGCCGGGCTGAACAATGCCTTTAATAATAAACCCCGAGTATCCAGGTACATGCAATATTCTGACGTGGTGAAATGTCAATAACGTCAGCATCCTTCTCGATTGTATTGAGTATCCGGAGGATGTGAACAATAAGAGACAGTAAAAAAGGTTTACGCAGGGTCTTAATCTAAAAAGAAACCTTTGAGCGGGTCCCTGTTGCACGTCTGCGCTTGTGTCTCCGTTGTGCCGTGTCCTATACGGGTGTAGCACGATTGCCATCTGTAAAAGAGAAGAACTTAGGTGAAAGTTGTCACGCCAAAAAATTGGTTATTCTTGATAAACCATTAAATTCAAGATAAGTCAAGTTGAGCCGAACTAGCCCTGATTACACGCGGGAAGCCCTTGGTACCGTCTATGAGGGTTTAACCATCAAACCAATCTCAGGCATATCTAGTGATGCGCCGGACTCGTCGAACCGTGTCCGCGGTCTTGACGACCTGTCATTTATTATGGTTGGTGAGGCCGTCTAGTGCTCGGCTGTTAAAGCCGCCGCACATTCTTCCGCACATAGAGAACACTCAATATTTCCACTAACTGTGATGGTGCCACGTGGACCAGGCATCTTAAGGTTAAGAGAGGCATAATGCGGTACCAGATTAAAACAAGCGAAAGCTGTTCTTCCGAGTAGTGCTTGATAGCCACTTCGGAATGGAGCAATGCCGAAGTCTAATTTCTCACTTTGATAGTTGTCGGGTGAACTGAATACAACCTTTAGTATTAGAGAGCTCATGGAGCGGGCATCTGGGCCTGGTATTACTCCCTTGGAGGTAGTATTACCGTGGCAGATTTTTGTCGGGTCTATCCCCATTTTACGAACTGTGTCCTGATATATCAGATTTAGACCATTGCCGCCATCCATTAGGACTCATGTGAGATGGTATCCGTTTATTATTGGGTCTAACACCAAGGCAGCCAATCCTTCATGCCGAATGCTTGTCGGGTGATCCCTGCGATCAAAAGTGATCGGGCAGGCCAACCAGGGGTTAAACTTAGGGGTAACGGGCTCTACGGCGTGTATGTCTCGGAGTGTATGTTTGCTTCTCCTCTTCGTCACGTGGATCATGTTTACTGTTTTAACCTCTAGTGGGAATTTTTTCTATTCTCCAGTGCTTTGCTGGCGAGGTTCGTCCTCGTCTTCGCTTGGTGTCTCCCTCCGCTTGTGTTCGACGTTTAGCTTACCGGCCTGCTTGAAGACCCAGCATTCTCTGTGGGTGTGGTTTGCAGGTTTATCGGGGGTGCCATGAATCTGACATAGTTTGTCTAGAATCTTATTTCGGCTGGACGGTCCATCTCTGCTGCCTTTGAAAGGCTTTTTTCGCTGACCTGGTCGAGAGCCCCTGAATCCGGCATTTACCGCCGTATTATCTGGGTTGTCTTCTTTATTTCGACGCTTGATTTTACCGTGTCGTGGTTTTCCATTGCCATCCCCGACTTCGGATGTGCTTGGGTCGCTGGTGCTACTGCGGGCTAACCAGCTATCTTTGCCCGTGCAAAAGCGGGTCATGAGGCTTGTCAGGGCTGCCATTGTTCTCGGTTTTTCTTGGCCGAAGTGTCTGGCGAGTCATTCATCTTGGACGCTGTGCTTGAAAGCTGCTAAGGCTTCGGCGTCCGGACAGTCGACGATTTGGTTCTTCTTAGTGAGAAACATGTTCCAAAGCTTTCGGGCTGACTCTCCGGGCTGTTGAATTATATGACTTAATCATCTGCATCCGGAGGTCGGACATAGGTCCCTTGAAAATTAGCCCGAAAAGCATCCTCGAGCTCCTCCCAACATCCAATTGAGTTTTCGGGGAGGCTTTTCAGCCAGTGCCGAGCTGGTCCTTTAAGCTTGAGGGGCAAGTACTTGATGGGGTGGAGATCGTCTCCGCGAGCCATATGGATATGGAGGATAAAGTCCTCAATCCAGACCCCAGGGTCTGTGGTCCTGTCGTACGCCTCTATGTTCACTGGTTTGAATCCTTCTGGAAATTCGTGGTCCAGCACCTCATCGGTGAAACATAGGGGGTGTGTGGCACCCCTGTATTTGGATGTATCATGGCATTCGGACGGTTTTAGTATTTTGTTTTGGTTTTGTGCCGGAGTGCGCTTCCTAGATCCATAGATGGATCTGGTCAAACTGGATTTTTGGTGCAAGTCCTCACGTAGATCATGTGTTAACTTATGTGCGGCCTTGTTAGCTGCCCTATCGCGGTCACATGGTGGTTGATCCGGCCGGTTGGCCGTTTTATTTTTCGGCTTTGTGGGCTCTAATGCCACATCATCGAATTCAGGTAATAGCTTGCGCTTTGGATAGCTCTTTGTGTGGTGATTTTCACCATACTTTTCTTAGTCGTTGAGCACTTTTTTCCACCTGTTGTTGAGCGTATTTTGTGCGGCCTTGAGCCTTTGCTTCTGCTTCTTCAGACTCGTCGCTGTGGCAATAAGCCTTTTGCGGAGGTTCTCTTGTTCCAAGTGCGTTTCCGGGATGATGTGTGCATCTTCCTCCAGGCTGTTTTCCTCCCCAGAGGGGGTTTGATGAGGTTTATCCTCGGCGTCGCTGTGTTCGGACATCGGATCCGTACTATGTTTGCCGTTTGCAGTTTCATCGTGCTCTGCCGCTGGGTCAATGTGGTCGTCGTTTCCTCTGGAGTCGACTGGAGTGTTATTTTCTCTTGCGCTGTTATCGCTGTTTTTGTCGAGGCGGGATTTTGAGCGGCGCCTATGCCAACGCTTTGATTGCTTCTTGAGGGAGCTATTCTTCCCTGCATCCTACCGTTCTTCGTCATTGTTTTATTTGGATGTATCCACCATGTATATGTCATGTGGTGAAGTGGTTGTCCAGCGCCCTGTGGGCACTGATTCCTGTTCCTCTCCTGCATCGTCGTCCATGCCGTCGATGTCTTCGGAGTCGAAATCGAGCATGTCGGTTAAATCGTCGACAGAGGCTGGGCTCGAATCCGTCGAAGATCAAGTCTCCGCGGATGTCGGTGGTGTAGTTTAAGTTTCCGAACCTGACCATATGGCCAGGGGCGTAGCTCTCGATCTGCTCCAGATGGCCAAGCGAGTTGGCCCCCAGCGCGAAGCCGCCGAATACAAAGATCTGTCCGGGGAGGAAAACCTCACCCTCAACAGCATCGTTACCAATGATCGAAGGAGCCATCAAGCCTTTATGGTGACGGCATAGTGGAACTCTCAATGAAAGCACCAATGTCGGTGTCAAAACTGGCGGATCTCGGGTAGGGGGTCCCGAACTGTGCGTCTAAGGCGGATGGTAACATGAGGCGGGGGACATGATGTTTACCCAGGTTCGGGCCCTCTTGATGGAGGTAATACCCTACGTCCTGCTTGATTGATCTTGATGATATGAGTATTACAAGAGTTGATCTAGTTGATCTACCATGAGATCATAGAGGCTAAACCCTAGAAGCTAGCCTATGGTATGATTGTTGTTGTCCTACGGACTAAACCCTCCGGTTTATATAGACATTGGAGGGGGCTAGGGTTACACAGAGTCGGTTACAAGGGAGGAGATCTACATATCCGTATTGCCAAGCTTGCCTTCCACGCCAAGGAGAGTCCCATCCGGACACGGGATGAAGTCTTCAATCTTGTATCTTCATAGTCCAACAGTCCGGCCAAAGGATATAGTCCGGCTGTCCGGAGACCCCCTAATCCAGGACTCCCTCACACGCCATTGACAACAGTACTAGAGTACTCCACCATATTCTTACGCTCCTTAAGATTTAGCGTCAGTTTCTATGCGTTTTTAATAGAAAACTGACAGTACTTCTCATAATGCCAAGCAACAAAATCATCATCACATGAGGACCATATACGCAACTTCTAGATCTCTTCAACATCATATCAGTAGAATAGATGTCTGACCAAATTCTCGTCCCATTCAAGAATATATCAGCCATCCATTTAGTCTAGTTCTATTATTCTCAGCAGAAATATTAAGCCCAAAGTTCATGGGGAGCCAGTTATCTCTCCAAATATTTATAATAAAGTCATCTCAGATCCTCCAAATGACACCCTTCTTAACTAAATCAAGGCCATGCATATATCTTGCCAAGTCACGGAAGTCAATTGCGAAAAAATATCAAGAAGAACATAAATATCAAAATATGTGTTAGGCACTACATTTATGAATATTGCGAGCACCAGATGAAAGGTGCAAATGAACCACCTTTTATTTTTATTCGAAAAGCAACAATACGCAAAGGCATAGGTTCTATACATCACTGAAAAATATCAGGTAATACCATCCTTCACATGCTACCATGCTACAACTTTTCAAAAGTTACATTTGTATGTTTCAAAAAATTATGAAAAAGTGTGGATGTTCAGAAGACATATATCTATAACCCTTCAAAAATTTAGGTCAAAATTCAAAATACACATTGAGTAGCAAAAAAGAATAGCGCCAAAAGATGACAAAACATGAATAGTGTCAGAAATGACACTATTCACATATGGATTACTTAAAACATTTAATTACTACCAGACAGCTACTGTAGCAACCCAGGCGCAAGGGATGAGAGGCCTGGGCCAGGCTAAGTTCCTTGCCTGGTGTTGGGGACATAGCTATCAGTTATGACCCGCCCAGGAGGGGCCGGGTCAGCCCCAATGGCGGGTCACAAAGGGAGCCCAGTAAACATTCAAGGCGATAGTTTATTAAATCTTATAGAAGGCCTAAAGGCCTAGAGGCGGCTTAAGGCCCAATATTGTAAACCGCCGTATGTAAGGAAAGACTTGTAAGGAAAGGCATGTAAAACAAGTCACCGAGCCGAACACGATTTATGAGCCGGTAGGGACTCTGTAGGCCACCAGGCGTCAACCCGTGTATATAAGGGGACGACCCGGTGGCGTCTTAGGGAAAGAAACAAGAAATCGATAACCAAGCCGGCGAACTAGCCTCTTGGTGATCGAAACCCCAGCAATATCAACACAACTAGACGTAGGCTTTTACCTTCATCGTAAGGGGCCGAACTAGTATAAAATCTCTCGTGTCCTTTGTCCCGATTAACCCCTTTAAGCTTCCTAGTTGCGATGGCCCTACGACTAAGTCTTTTTTCTAGGACATTTGCCGTGACAATTCCATGACAGTTGGCGCCCACCGTGGGGCCAGCGCACGATGGATTTGAGTTCTTGAAGGGCAACTTTGAAGGGCTCAAGGGATACGTTGTGGGCCGGATGACCAAGAGTCGTCGCGGCAAGCTCTACATCAACGACGAAGGCTGGGGCCCCGAGGCCGGCTCAATTGAGTACGGGTACTGGGTCCCCTTCGGCGGAATCCATGTCTTCATCGGCCGGTTCAGCGAATCGGGCCCTGAGCCAGACGTCCACACCAACCTCGTCGAAACGGCTTAGCGCGCGAGGTCCACCCGTGTTCAATCTATTGTGAAGCATGCCTTCTTAGGTTGCATCCACGACGGTGAATACTCTGAAGGATCGGTGGATGGCGGCGAGATGGCCATCTGTTCTGACGGTACATCATCAACGGGCGAGATAGACTCTTTGTATCAGCTGCAGGATGGCATGCTCGGGGGCTGTTCCGATGGCGGCAGTATTCCGGACCCCTTTGAGCCGCCGAATCGGGACGGAGTCTTCATGGCAGGCACGCAGCCCGGGCAGGACTCCACAGCTGCAGCAGCAACAACCACCGGGTCGGCAGCAGCCGGGTCAGGAGACTCTGCGCGCCCCCGGCTCAGATTCTAATGGACCTCACAGATAAGCTGACGGCTCTGATGACTGCCATGCTGGAGCCGGCGGATAAGGTTCAGCATGACGCGGAGGTGGCACGCGTACGTGAAGAGATGGTACAAGCTAAGGAGAATTTAGCAGCAGAAGAGGTCAGGATGGCCGCGGAGCGGGCGGCTTTGGACGCTCGTGCTCAGTAGCTTCAAGCGGAGACTTTCTGGCTCTCGGTGGATCTGAATGCGTCAAACGAGGTCATGAGAAGAAGGCATCAGAAAACTCAGTCACGGCTACCTCTGACGCTCGATCCTAGGAACCTTTTCCGTACGCCCGGGGCTGGCCCAAATAGCCCGCCAGAGGCAAATCGGATCACGACACCCGGGGCACCAGTTCAGCCACGCGCCATGGAACCACCTCGTGTACATACCGCTCCGCCTCATTATGTGCCAACACCACCGGGTCACTTCTCCAATCCTTTGGAAAACCTCATTGTTGCGTCGGCTCGTTTGGCAGCTCTCCCGATGGAAGGCGCCTCTCCGACGGTGATCGAAACGCGAAGGGTGAGAGAGCTTCTTCAAACAGCTCTGGCGCAGCAGGATGCGTACTCTTACAGTCGAGACAGGATCCATTCAACCCCTTGCCCGAGCCGGAGCCCAAGCTACAATAGGCATATGGATTCAGCTGATATGTTAAGCAATGCTCAACGCCGCAACCGACTGCACAGGCATGAGCTGGCATAGGCTGGAGCCCTTAACTTAGTGGATCAGGAGATGATCCGACAAGAGGCTGAGCGAGCGGTTCAACTGGCAGCGGAGCAGGCGGCTCATCAGACTTTTCCGGCTTATCCAGCAACCTCGGTTGAGGCAGGAGTGGCCACAAGAACTGGAGGTGTCCCTTGCCTGGTGCCGGCCATACGTAATGAGCATTTGCCAAAGGACTTCAAGGGGCCTCATAAGGTGCCTAATTACACGGCCGACTTGCATCCTGGGGCATGGATTGAGAGTTATGATATGGCTATGGAGCTGTTGGAGGTCAGCGACGCGGCAATGGCTAAGTATTTCACTATGATGTTGGATGGAACGGCTCGTACTTGGCTAATGGGTTGCCCCCCAATTCCATCGGCTCATGGGCGCAGTTAAAAGCCCGGTTCATTCAAAACTTCAAGGACACATGCAAACAACCTATGTCAATCATGGACCTGACTAATTGTAAACAAGAGGAAGGTGAGTCCACAACCCATTGGGTGCGCCGTGTCAAGGAGATAATTCATTCATCTGATAGGATGGATGCCGGCTCGGCAGTCTTAATGTTGGAGAAAAAAATGTCGTTTTGAACCTCTGAAGTAGAAGCTGGGGCGGCTTAAACGTGACTGCAATGACATGGGACAGTTGATGGCGGCTCTCATCAAGTATGCTAATTCTGATAGTACCAAGGACCCTGTGTCTGATGAAGAAAAGACAGGGAAGGGAAAGAAGAACGACAACGGCAAGGGTCACCAGCGTAACCCAGCAAATCAAGGAGGTAATAAACGTAAGGCTGACGAATTTGTGGCTAACACCAATGCGCAGGGCAACAATCAACGACGCAAGGGTAGGCAACCCCCTCGGTCGGGCGGGTCAGGTCCCACCCTTGAGCAACTATTGAATGAACCTTGTCCAAGACACGATACCCGGGAGAAGCCAGCCACCCATCTGTGGAAGGACTGTACAATCATGAAAGCGTTTAAAAATTCAAATGCATTTGATGGAAGTCACGACCCTGGCGGCGGTTCAGGTGGAGGCGGCTTTCATGGCCCGGGCGCCGGTTCAGGTGGAGGCGGCTTTCACGGTCAGGGTCATACGGGTAACCAGGGAGGTTATAATCCACAACCCGGCCAAGGTAATCAGCAACAACATCCCGGATATCAGAGAAACCCAAAACAGTTGAATAGTGGGCAATATCATGTATTTACCACTAGCTTGTGCAAGAGGGACCAGAAGCTTCACAAGAGGGCTATCAACGCCGTTGAGCCGGCGATTCCACGTTACTTACGGTGGTCAGAACAACCTATTGTGTGGAGCAGAGAGGATCATCCTCCCCGGGTTGATAATCCGGGTCACTTGGCCTTGGTAGTAGCGCCTCAGGTTGGTGGATATAAATTCACTAAAGTGCTCATGGATGGAGGCAGTAGCATCAACATCCTCTACTATGAGACGTTTCGTCGGATGGGGTTGACCGATAAGAGTCTTAAGCAATCCAACACTGTTTTTCACGGTGTGGTACCTAGCAAGTCGGCATACCCAGTTGGTAAGATTGAACTGGATGTAGCCTTTGGGGATGAATATGATTCCAGAGCAGAGAAATTAACCTTTGAGGTGGTTATGGTCAAAAGCCCATATCATGCTCTGTTCGGCCGGCCAGCTTACACCAAGTTCATGGCTCGGCCGTGTTATGTGTACTTGCAGCTCAAGATGCCGGGTTATAAGGGCACCATTACAGTACATGGAAGCCGGAAAATAGCCCTGGAGTGTGAAGAAGGAGATGCTGCATATGCTGAGTCTGTTTGTGCAACAAAGGAGTTAAAGTTTTATAAGGATAATGTTGACCCAGCAGACATGACGTCTTTAAAGAAGCCAACAACGGAGCATGAGCTGGTGTTGAAATTCAAGTTAGCTCATGACACCAAGATGGTTGATTTTGTGCCTGGCGACTCATCCAAGCAGTTTATCATCAGTGCCAACTTGGATCCAAAATAGGAAAGCGCGCTCATTGAGTTCATCCATGAGAACTGGGACATCTTTGCATGGAAACCTTCTGACATGCCGGGTGTCCGGAGAGAACTCGTTGAGCACACTCTCAATATTGATCCAAAGTTTAAGCCGGTCAGGCAATTTCTCCGACGGTTCAACGAGGAATGACGCAAGGCCATTGGAGAAGAGGTGGCCCGGCTCTTGGCGGCCGGGTTCATTGTGGAAGTCTTTCACCTAGAGTGGTTGGCTAACCCGGTGCTTGTACTAAAAAAGAACGGCACCTGGCGTATGTGTGTGGAATACACCGATTTAAACAAAGCTTGTCCAGCTGACCCTTTTGCTCTCCCCCGTATTGATCAGATCATTGATGCTACGGCGGGTTACGCGCGTTTGAGTTTTCTGGATGGTTATTCAGGTTATCATCAGATCAAGATGGCAGTCAAGGACCAGGAGAAGACATCTTTCATCACTCCGTTTGGAGCCTTCTGCTATGTGTCTATGCCCTTCGGGCTCAAGAGTGCCCAGGCAACTTATCAACGGTGTATGCAGAATTGCCTTCACAATCAGATTGGGTGTAATGTTCATGCCTATGTGGATGATATAGTGCTAAAGTCCAAGAAAGAGGAAACCTTGGTCATAGATTTGAAAGAGACCTTTGATAACCTCTGGGTCTACAAAATGATGCTTAACCCAATCAAGTGCGTTTTTGGAGTTCCAGCAGGCAAGCTCTTGGGTTTTTTGGTGTCCAACCGAGGTATTGAAGCTAACCCGGAGAAAATTAAGGCAATCACATCCCTGGCCAAACCAACATGCATCAATGACGTTCAACGCCTGGTGGGTCGTGTTGCTGCTTTGAGCCGGTTCATAAGCCGGTTAGGGGAGAAGGCGATGCCTTTGTATCAGATGATGAAGAAAATAGATTATTTCGTTTGGAGCGATGCTGCGAACTCTGCTTTTGAGGATATGAATAAACAGCTTGCTGAGCCGCCGGTCCTTGCTGCTCCAGTTGAGAAAGAGCCGCTATTGTTATACGTAGCCGCCAACTCACGAGCTGTTAGTGTGGCAATTGTGGTGGAGCGCAAGGAGGTTGGCAAGGAACATCTGGTTCAACGGCCAGTTTACTACGTCAGTGAGGTGTTGATTGAATCTAAACAAAGATATCCACATTGGTAGAAGCTCGTGTATGGGGTGTTCATGGCAAGCCGGAAGCTCAAACATTACTTTCAGGGTCACCCAATCACCGTGGTTAGCTCTGCTCCTTTGGGAGACATCATTCAAAATAGAGAAGCCACTGGACGAGTCGCCAAGTGGGCCATTGAACTTGGGTCTCATGGGTTGAAGTATGTACCACGCACTGCGATCAAATCTCAAGCGCTGGTTGACTTTATTAATGACTGGTTAGAGATGCAGATGCCAGAGGAGAAACCAGACAACACATATTGGACGATTCACTTTGATGGGTCTAGACAGTTGGAGGGCTCGGGGGTTGGAGTTGTGTTAACTTCCCCTTGAGGTGAAAAATTTTGTTATGTGTTGCGACTGTTGTTTCCTTGTACTAACAACGCAGTAGAATATGAAGCCTTGCTCCATGGTCTTCGAATGGCTAAAGAGATGAGCTTGAGCCGGGTCCGGTGTCTTGGTGATTCAGATTTGGTGGCCCAACAGGTATCAAGCAAGTGGGATTCCAAGGATCCTCTTATGGTGGCTTATCGCCATGAAGTTGATGCTGTTGTAGGACATTTTAAGGGTTATCGGGTGGAACACATTGACCGTAGGAAGAACAAAGCGGCTGATGCCTTAAGCCGGTTGGGGTCTCAGCGTAAGCCGGTGCCACCTAACACCTTTTTGGATGTTTTGCATAACCCGTCTGTTAAGTTACCTACAGAAGAAGATCTAGCCGTTCCTGACCCGGAGGCACAGTTGGTGGCGGCTCTTCACGTCATCCCAGATTGGACAGTGCCGTTCTTGGCTTACATGACCCGGGGCGAGTTGCCAGCGGATGAGACCCTGGCCCGACAGATAACCCTGCGGTCTAAGTCAATGACGATTTCAGACGGAGAATTATACCATCGCAGCGTCTCCGGAGCGTTTCATTGGTGTGTTTCTCCTGAACAAGGCCAAGAAATACTTCGTGAGATCCATGAAGGCGATTGTGGTCATCACTCCAGGTCAAAATCCCTTGTGGCCAAGGCTTTTCGTCATGGTTTTTACTGGTTAACGACTCATGCCGATGCAGAAGATCTGGTCAGTAGATGCCGGCGGGATAAGTTCGGTCACCTTGTAGGAGGGAGTCACCATCTTCTTATTGTCCAAATCAAAACCCGGCTGGTATTTATCGATATTTGTTTCATCTCCGAGAATGGTGGCCTGAGGTCGCACCTCCCTCATGCAAGCAACGAAGTCATCCTGTTCAAACAGAGACCCGTCTTCCTTTACCGTGGGGTACCCTCTGGCTACATCCGCCGGGTCTAGATCTGGCACCCAAGCCTTGGAGCGGCTCAGGGCAGTCAAAGCTCCGGCTCTAGCACAGGATCGCTTGACTTCTTGGAACCGGACGGGTAAGATTGACAACTTTTTTAAGACATCACTGAGCCGGTTGGGTCCTTGATTGGCAAGAGAGATAGCGGCAAGTGCCCATTGTGCGCCAATGTACAACTGCTCCACTAAGGTGTACACCGCTTTCAGTTTGTTCACGTTGTCTTCGCTCAGATTCTTGCTTCATGGGCCTGCACATGTTTTGTAAACAAAGGGTCAGCTAGTGGTTTGTATTCCGGGTCAAAAGAAGGTAAAAAAGGTCAGTACAGATGGCTTACCAAAGATGGCGGACACCATTTGAGATACCCGGTCCTTTAAGCCGGCCAGCTCCATAGTAACCTCCTCAAGAGCTGATTCAGCTTTTTCGGCGCGTTGTGGCAGTAGTGTTCTCTCTTCAGCCCAGGTTTTCTTCTTGGCAGTCAAGCTGTTTTTCAGTTTTTCTGTCTCAGCAAGACTTAATTGAAGCTTGAGTCAGCAGCCTTGATTTCTGCCTCCTGATCCGCCAGCCGGGTCTTGGCGTTAGTCAATTGCGAACCCAATTCAGATAGGGCGTTCTGCAAAACATATACAGGTGTGTCAAAGCTCAAGATTCAAGATTCAAGATTCAAGTTTCAAGTGCCTTTGCACTGCAAAACCACTTGACACTTGGGGGCTAATGTATACAAAAACAAATTCTCATGACTCTACTATACTTCAAGTCCCAAGTACTTTACAAAGTAACAACACTTGGCACTTGGGGGCTAATGTATGATATTCAGCAAGTATCTCAAGGTTAAGCCGGACTACAATATTTGTTGAGTTCAGCACAAGACAGTTATGAAATTCAAAGTACCGGCTCATTTATGGTCAAGTGAACCGGCCCTTGGGGACTACCGGTGAAGTTTATTCTATGTTATTGGACTCCAGAAATATCTAAAGGTAAAGCTTTAGCCTATATCATAAGTCTACAGATCATTCAAGGTTTTATCATAATCTGAAGACTTGGGGGCTGGCAGAATAAGTAAGCCGGAAGAGCATACCTCATACTTCAGCTACAACTGCTTGACCATTTCGATTTCTGAGTCACGGCTGGAGTGCACATGGCTCAGATAGCCGGACAATATGTCATTGGCGTTCAGATGGCTATAATGAGAAAGGTCAAAATGCACTTTTGTCTCTCCAAAGCCTCTTGTTTAGCCGTGTGACGAGCCAACACGGTGGGATTCCCCGGCTCAACAAAACGGCTTCCAGTGATCAGAATGTCTTGGGCAGACAGCGATGGCGGGTTGGCTGAGCTGGATGGACCAGTAGCAGAAGGATTAATGATGGTATCGTCAACTGACGGCTCAGGAGGATCTACTTCAGCATTGACAGCCGGGTCTTCTGGTGCTTCAGTTGGAGGAGGAGAAGGTGGCATGACCGGTTCAGGTGCAAGGACTGGCGGGTCTTCCGCCGGCCTAGTCACCTTGGCTTTCTTGGATTTGGCTTGGCCACTAAGAAAGATGTTATGAAACAGTTAGTATAAAGAAGCAGTTTGAAAGACACAGAGGAAAGATAATTTCTTACTTACCCAGGGGCAGTCTTAAAATCTGGGAATTGAGTTTGAGATGAGTCGCCAGAAGAGCGAGACACCTCCTGCAAAGATAAAAATAAAGTTAGTAATGCAAGGGAGAAGATCCAGTAATGAAAAGTAAAAGACGAAGGAATAAACCTCATTCTGGCGCTTTTGAGGAGTTTGTTGAAGAACAACAGGCGGTTCATCGACGTTCTGGGCCTGACGGCGGCTCTCATGTTGCTGCTTTTTCAAAAGAAAATGAGGGTCCAGATAATCCAAAGGGTGTGAAAACCTTACTTTCCGGGTTACGACTCGAAGTTTCTGTCTTGGCAAATGGGCCGAGTCAGAGGAAATAGTTACCTCTTCTTCGACGGCCTGACTGGCCCCTGTGTCGTCCTAGCAATAATCAGTGTTAATAAGATTATTAAAAAGCTGGCCAAGGGAGTCAAGGGCTACCTTAGACTCATAAGTATCATCGTCAAGCTTCAGCAGGTCTTCAGCGGTGTTCTTCTTCTTATTTTTAGATCTCTGGGTCGTCTTCTTGGCGTTTATGGTGGCGGCTCTCGCTTTCTTGGCAGCTTCGTGGTCATATTTGGCTTTCCAGAAATCAGATTTGACCTATAAACAAGTAAAACAAGATGAAAGGTCAGGCAAGTATTAAAAAAACGGCTGAGAAAAATACAAAAGAGAGACATCATAGGTTCTTTACCTCTGGCGCCGGGTTAAGTTTGCAGAAGGGGTTTAACCCGACTTTACCGCAGTCTTCATATTTGCCGTTTACCAGAAGAGTTGACATTGCAACAATATCTTCTTCGGGTAACTGAACGGAGCTGTAACAAAGAGAATCATTCGGACCTCCACCATATTCATACATCAGTTTGGATCGGCGGCTTAAAGGGATAACCCGCCATGAGATCCAACAACGGGTCAGATCAACCCCGGTTAAGCCGTACCCCCATAAAGCATTAATCCTTTTGATTGATGGAATCAGCTTCTTACGTTCGGCAGCAGTAAGCTTGTGAGGGAGCGCAAATTTGGAGTCAAGACGCTCGGCGCGATAACCCGGCAGTGGCTTCTCATTTGCTGGTGAAGTGTCTTGACAATAGAACCAAGTCTGATTCTATTCTTTGGGATGACTCGGCAAGACTATGAGGGGGAAGACGGCGCCCTGTCGGCGTTGAATCGAGATGCCTCCAAGTTCCAAGCTAAGGCCATTGGTGCACTCGTTCTGGCGGTTCAGATAAAAATACTTTCTAAAGAGTTCTATAGTCGGTTCCTCTTGAAGGTAAACCTCACAGAGCATTTGGAAGTTGCAGATATTAGATATGGAATTGGGCCCGATATCTTGAGGGTGGAGGTTGAAAAAATGGAGGACTTCTCTGAAGAGCTTTGAGCCGGGTGGGGAAAAACCACGGTTCATGTGGTCAGAAAAGACAATGACTTCACCATCTCTTGGATTGGGACGTTCCTCGTCCGGGTCAGGTGCACGATAAGACATGACATTCTTCCCTGGCAAAAACTCTATGGAGAAGAACTCCTTCAAATTGTCCTCAGTCACGGTTGAGGGAACCCAGTTGCAGATAGTCGGTGCTTTGGACGTCATGATGTTCAAAAACAAACTGAAAGGAAAGTAACATGTCGGTTCAATTCAATGATAATGGTTAAATTAAGTGATAATGGTACAGGGAAGTAATGGCGGCTCAAGTAAGGGCTAATGTCATATAAGGAAAAGTAAGCCGGTGCCGCAAGCCGCCATGACTACAGACATTTGAGAAATACCAGCAACAGAATTGATTAATTGTAGCAACCCAGGCGCAAGGGATGAGAGGCCTGGGCCAGGCTAAGTGCCTTGCCTGGTGTTGGGGACATAGCTATCAGTTATGACCCGCCCAGGAGGGGCCGGGTCAGCCCCAATGGCGGGTCACAAAGGGAGCCCAGTAAACATTCAAGGCGATAGTTTATTAAATCTTATAGAAGGCCTAAAGGCCTAGAGGCGACTTAAGGCCCAATATTGTAAACCGCCGTATGTAAGGAAAGACTTGTAAGGAAAGGCATGTAAAAGAAGTCACCGAGCCAGACACGATTTATGAGCCGGTCGGGACTCTGTAGGCCACCAGGCGTCAACCCGTGTATATAAGGGGACGACCCGATGGCGTCTTAGGGAAAGAAACAAGAAATCGATAACCAAGCCGGCGAACTAGCCTCTTGGTGATCGAAACCCCAGCAATATCAACACAACTAGACATAGGCTTTTACCTTCATCATAAGGGGCCGAACTAGTATAAAATCTCTCGTGTCCTTTGTCCCGATTAACCCCTTTAAGCTTCCTAGTTGCGATGGCCCTATGACTAAGTCCTTTTGCTAGGACATCTGCCGTGACAATTCCACGACACCTGGGTTAAGCATTTTATTTTATTTTATTTCTTTCTAGTTGAGCTAGGCTAACCACACTGTTGGATTGACCAGGCCAGGCATGCACTTTCTTAGCCAGGACAGCAAGCAAACAAGTACTAGGCATAGTCCAGGCACTATCCAGGCCAGGTGGGCATTGGCATGGAGCACACCCTTAGACCATGGGAGCATGTGAAGGGTGGTATTCCCTGATATCTACCCTATACATCATTTGGGACCATCATCAATCTACTTCCCATTGTCACCATCATTTACATTCATAGGGGGGAAACAACAAAAGCATGCAATACTTTACTCACATAATTTGCATGTTCTTGTTTGCTTAAACTTTGAAACTACATGGTATCAGTGACTTGAAATTGCAGCTACTAATATTAAAATCGCATTCTAGAAAATCATGCAATGTCATCATGTAATCTTCTATAATAGGCCTGGTGTGGTGTACAAATGTGCTTATTTTTATTCTATGTAAATGGGGACGAAGATGATTAAAGATATCGATCTGCATGCTGCTACTTCTTGAGCTTGCGTTGGTTTTTCTTTTGAAGAGGAAAGGGTGATGCAGCAAAGTAGAGTAAGTATTTCCCTTAGTTTTGAGAACCAAGGTATCAATCCAGTAGGAGACAACACACAAGACACTAAGTACCTGCACAAACAAACACCAACTTGCACCCAACGCGATAAAGGGGTTGTCAATTCCTTCACGGTTATTTGCAAAGTGAGATCTGATAGAGATGGATAAACGGTAAAGTAAATTTTTTGGTTTATGGAATGGAAAGTAAAAAATTGCAAAGGAAGTAAATAGGAAACTAAAATAGTAGATCGGAAACTTATATGATGGAAAGTAGACCCGGGGCCATAGGTCTCACTAGAGGCTTCTCTCAAGATAGAAAATATTACGGTGGGTGAACAAATTACCGTCGAGCAATTGATAGAAAAGCGCAATGTTATGACGATATCCAAGGCAATGATCATGAATATAGCATCACATCCATATCAAGTAGACCGACTCCTACCTGCATCTACTACTATTACTCCACACATCGATCGACTCCTGCCTGCATCTAGAGTATTAAGTTCATGAAGAACAAAGTAACGCATTAAGTAAGATGACATGATGTAGCGGGATAAACTCAAGAAATATGATGAAAACCCGATCTTGTTGTCCTTGGTGGCAACAATACAATACGTGTCGGTTCCCCTTTTGTCACTGGGATCAAGCACCGCAAGATTGAACCCAAAGCTAAGCACTTCTCCCATTGCAAGAAAAACCAATCTAGTTGGCCAAACCAAACCGATAGTTCGAAGAGACTGGCAAAGATATCAAATCATGCATATAAGAATTCAGAGAAGATTCAAATAATATTCATAGATAAGCTGATCATAAATCCACAATTCATCGGATCTCGGCAAACACACTGCAAAAAGGTATTACATCGAATAGATCTCTAAGAACATCGAGGAGAACATTGTATTGAGAATCAAAGAGAGAGAAGAAGCCATCTAGCTACTTGCTATGGACCCGTAGGTCTGTGGTAAACTACTCACGCTTCATCGGAGAGGCAATGGTGTTGATGTAGAAGCCCTTCGTGATCGAATTCCCCTCCGACAGGACGCCGGAAAAGGCCCCTAGATGGGATCTCACGGGTACAGAAGGTTGCGGCGGTGGAAAAGTGTTTGCGTGGCTCTCCTGATTGGTTTTGGAATATTTGAGAATATATAGGCGGAATAAATAGGTCGGTGGAGTCACGAGGGGCACACAAGGGTGGGGGGCGCGCCCTCCGTCCTTGTGGCGCCTTGTGGCTTCCCTGACGTGTACTCCAAGTCCTCTGGTTGTCTTCTGGTCCAAGAAAAATCATCGTGTAAGTTTCATTTCGTTTGGACTCCGTTTGATATTCCTTTTCTGAGAAACTCTAAAACAAGGAAAAAACAGGAACTAACACCGAGCTCTAGGTTAATAGGTTAGTCCCAAAAATAATATAAAATAGCATAATAATGCATATAAAACATTCAAAAGAGATAATATAATAGCATGGAATAATAAAAAATTATAGATATGTTGGAGACGTATCAAGCATCCCCAAGCTTAATTCTTGCTCGTCCTCGAGTAGGTAAATGATAAAAACATAATTTTTGATATGAAATGCTACCTAACATATTTATCCATGTAATTTTCTCTATTGTGGCATGAATGTTCAGATCCGTATGATTCAAAACAAAAGTTTAATATTGACATAAAAACAATAATACTTTAAGCATACTAACAAGATAATTATGTCTTCTCAAAATAACATGGCCAAAGAAAGATTATCCCTACAAAATCGTATAGTCTGGCTATGCTCCATCTTCATCACACAAAATATTCAAACCATGCAAAACCCCGATGACAAGCCAAGCAATTGTTTCATACTTTTGATGTTCTCAAACCTTTTCAACTTTCACGCAATACATGAGCGTGAGCCATGGACATAACACTATAGGTGGAGTAGAAGGTGGTTGTGGAGAAGACAAAAAGAGGGAGATAGTCTCACATCAACTAGGCGTATTAACGGGCTATGGAGATGCCCATCAATATATATCAATGTGAGTGAGTAGGGATTACCATGTAACGGATGCACTAGAGCTATAAGTTTATGAAAGCTCAAAAAGAAAACTGAGTGGGTGTGCATCCAACTTGCTTTCTCATGAAGACCTAGGGCAATTTGAGGAAGCCCATCGTTGGAATATACAAGCCAGGTTCTATAATGAAAAATTCCCACTAGTATATGAAAGTGACAACATAGGAGACTCTCTATCATGAATATCATGGTGCTAGTTTGAAGCACAAGCATAGAAAAGGATAGTAACATTGCCCCTTCTCTCTCTTTTTTCTTTTTGTTCTTTTTCTCTCTCTTTTTTTCTTTCTTTTCCTTTTATTTTTTTTCTCTCTCTCCTTTTTATTTTCTTTTTCTTCCTTTCTTTTATTTCTTCACATGGGACAATGTTCTAAAAAGGAAGATCGTCATACTTTTATTTACTTACAACTCAAAAATTACAACTCGATACTAGAAAAAGATATGACTCTATATGAATGCCTCCGGCGGTGTAATGGGATGTGCAATGAATCAAGAGCAAAATGTATAAAAAACGATGAATGGTGGCTTTGCCACAAATACGATGTCAACTACATGATCATGCAAAGCAATATGACAATGATGATGCGTGTCATAAATAACAGAACGATGGAAAGTTGCATGGCAATATATCTCGGAATGGCTATGGAAATGCCATAATAGGTAGGTATGGTGGCTGTTTTGAGGAAGGTATATGGTGGGTTTAAGGTACCGGCGAAAGTTGCGCGACACTAGAGAGGCTAGCAATGGCGGAAGGGTGAGAGTGCGTATAATCCATGGACTCAACATTAGTCATAAAGAACTCACATACTTATTGCAAAAATCTATTAGTCATTGAAACAAAGTACTACGCGCATGCTCCTTGGGGGATAGATTGGTAGGAAAAGACCATCACTCGTCCCTGACTGCCACGCATAAGGAAAACAATCAAAAAAATCTCATGCTCCAACTTTGTTACATAACGGTTCACCATACGTGCATGCTACGGGACTCACAACCGTAGCACAAGTATTTCTCAAATTCACAACTACTCACTGGCATGACTCTAATATCACCATCTTCATACACTACCGCAAGATGCTGCTAATGAGACACTACGATCAGAGACCCTTCGACGAAATTGTGTGCGATGCCATAATCGCGAACGGTGGTGTAAAAAACCCATCAAAAATGTGCAAAACGTTTGCGATGGAGGATGCATCAAACACGGTTCAAATTTTAGTTGCATGTGCGATGCAGGGCATACGGTTCAGCTCAATTAACTATTGGCGATGAGGAGGAACAAGAGAAACGGGCAGCCAGATGAAGGTGTGTGCGATATACAACATACCACTGGTGCGCGTCGGTCCTAAATAAATGGGTTTTTACCCCTTTCCGCGACAGCATTTGGAACCGTCGCCAAGCGAGTGTGTGAGATAGGGTGTCCTTCCCACACGACCTAGAAATCATCGGGGATAGGCTCTCCTGGGACCCAGGTTGGGGCCGTGTGCGATCGGGCAAGGCATCGAAACCCAATCATTACCGTAGGTATGTACATCCCACACGATAATCCGAGAAAATCATTTCCGTAGGTATGTACATCCCACATGGTGAATCCCAGAAAAACATTTCCGTTCATATGTATATCACACACAGTCAATCCAAGGAATACGTTTCCGTTCTTATGTACATCCCACACAGTCGATCCAGGGAAAACGTTTCCGTTCAGATGTACATCCCACACGGTTTTATGTATACGTTTGTGTGTGAAAGGTGTAACTATCACACACGCTCTGCCTTGGTTAACTCTTTGCTTTCATTAACTACATCACACACAATTTGATGTAGAAAACTGTGTGGCATTGGGCTATCCATCGCAAGCGCTTTTACTGCTAGAACCGTTTGCAAAGGTCCATGACCGTCTATTCTATTTTTATTTTTGCCTGTAATTTATTATTCTAATTGGAAATTTTGAAATATGAAATGTGCAATTCAAATTCTCAGCACAATGGTTCAACAATGAATCCATAAATAAAATTGCCAGTACAATATGTTCAGTAATTATAGGATTAGGCAGCAATTAACTATGATGAACCGCAATATTTAAAGGCGGTAAAGGTGAAGAGGCAAGTGTAAATCATTTTGACTGCCGACGGTGTTGAAGAAGCGGAATGCCCATAATGTGCCTTCCTGCATGCCATAGGCACGAACCACTTTTGTTCAACCCCTTGTGACGATCGTCCGCCCATCCTTCACCGCCTTCAAGAAGACTCCTAGAGCATTATCATGGTATCATGAATTATATAATTTAACCTTCATTTCCTCCACTCCGGTCATGTAGTTTGCAAGGTAATCATCAGTAAATAGCTTTGGAAACCACTGAAAATAGAAAAATATCAGATACTGAGGTCTAATAGAGTAACTTGTTGTGGGCAGGGGAAAGGCAACACATTACTTACCATCCTAAAGTTCACAGTTGTCTTCGACAAAGTGTAAATAAAGAGCTTAATTCCAATCACCCTTTCTTTTGCCTAACAATCTTTCTTAGTTTCCTCACTTGACGCTTGTTCATGAATATCTCATTGCCCCATATGTAAAAGGGATCGAAGCGTGGATCAGTACCCCTCATATATGTACCTACAAGAAACCAGTAAATGTTAGAAGCTAAACTGAGATTGCACAAATGATGTAAAATACAACTACCTATGTTCCTAAGTACAAGTATTTTTTTTGAGATTTCAATATGAACTACATACAGATGTATATAAAATTATAGATATAGTTTAGATTAGAATCTAGATTCACTCATTTTACTCCTTATGTAGTCTATATTGGAATCCCTAAAAATACTTATATTTAGGAATAGATGGTGTATAAGACATGGGATGCAGCTAACCTCGACGGCAAACAATAGCATCGCCCATTGTAGCCCTGTGTAAGTACATGGAAAGCCAATGTTAACTACAATAGGGTTAACATCTGTAACATCCCAAATTTTCAATTTGGAATGTTATACATAGATCATTCTTGCATATCATATTTTATTTCATTTCGTTTCGCGATCCTCGAATATCCTAAGCAACTCAAGGACCCTCGGAGAGAGTTGGGGATTTCCCGATTTTCATATTTGATTTTTATCAAATATTGAAACGAGGATTTTTGGTTTTAATTATTTTTCTCTCCAAAAATATTTCATATTAAAATATATGAGAGGAGATAATATGACTTCTCCAAAATAATTGACATATTGGAGGAAAAACATTAAAATCAAATATTTGATTTTATTTGAATTTTATTGCAATTTTATTTGCATTAGAAAAATTGCACGTTTTCAAAATTGCATTTTAGGGCCAAGGAAATGTTCATCTCGTTCTAAATATTTTATTTAGACGGCGAAAATTTGTTTTGGCATTTTTAGATTTTTGTTTTATTTTCTAGGATTTTTTTTCTGTTCAGTGGAATTGTTTTTTTTAAAACTTCCAGCGCTGACTGGGCCAAAACCCAGCCGGGCTGGCCCATCTCCCCGCGCCGCCGTCTCCCCCAAGACGCGCCGCCGCCGCCGCAGCCCGCCTCCTGAGCCGCGCCGCCGCCTACCGCGCCTCGCCGCTTCAGC
>NC_057812.1:176260203-176268461 GCF_018294505.1 Triticum aestivum
CGCCGCGCCGCCGTCGCCCCGCTACCCCGCAAGCCTGCCGCCGAAGCCCCAGCCCGCCGGAGCCCCGCGCCTCACCGGATCCGACGAGGTAGCCGGCGCCGCCGGTTTTCTCTAGAAAACCGATTCGGATTTTTAAAGAAAAAACCCTAGTTCGTTTTTTAGATCGGTTCGCTGGTTTTTCCCGGTTCTTCTATTTAGCGGACGTTCGTCCGTACGTTTGTTTTGACGAACGGTCTTCGCTCGATATTTACAAAAAACGAACATTCATTCGTTAGCCTGTTCGTCAGTTTTCTTTTCATCGGATTTTTCCGCGATTATTTTCTATAGCGATTTCTGATCCGATTTCGGTTTCAGTTTATCTTTTCGCTCGTTTATCGGAATTAGGCGATTCAAGTGCCTAGATCTTTGTCTCGAGACCCTCTTTCTATTTAATCAACTTAAACAAGATTTTGCTACTGTAAAATTTGACCTTAGTCCAGATTAGTAAACGGATCTTGTTTCTTTCGCCGTTTAAGTGTTGTTGCTCCGTTTGATTTGATTCTTTTTGCAAACCGGAGTTCTTAAGTTGAACTTTCTGGTCAATTATTCTTATTTGAGTTTTTCCCGTGCATCTTTGCTTGATTGCTTATGTATGCTATTGTTTGTTTGCGATAGAATTCCCGGAGTGCGAAGCGTGCTACATCAAATCCCTAGGTTTCGCGGATCGTCAGCAAGGCAAGTAACACATTGATCATACTGTTTTCATACCCAGTTTTTATGCATTAGTTTCAATCCTCAAACATTGCATGATTAGGATGCCATTAACATGTGGGTTGGGAAGTAGATGATGAGGTAGAACCTATTGCCCTGTTATACTCAAACTCTTGGGAGTTACTTCTACGCGTTGCTTATATTGCTATGCTATGCTTGTAGACGTGGTTTGGGTGAGTGAAATCCATGACAGATGTGAGATTGTTAATTAATGGTTCAACTTAAGGTGGCAACTTAAATACACATCTGGTTGGATTGAGGCACCTGGAGAACCCAGTGTTGCCTGTATTTTTGGAAATCCCGGGGTACCATGTGATCTTCCTATGGACCGCCACCCAGGCTCAAAGGGAATTGAGATGATTCATGATAGAAACTTCCGTGTGCAGCCACAAGCTATTATGGGCTCTAGCATAGTTGAGTAAGTTACGTGAAGCTCTCGAAGAGGTAGATCAGCAGGTAGTGGGTTGTAGGTTTGGTATGGTCTGCCCGGAGTAGAGAGTTAATGTTTCTGAAAGACCGTGTCTCGGTCATCCGTTTCTCAAACACCATGTAGTGCGAGAAATTCAACGGAGGTGATCGAGTCTTGTGGGGAAAAGTGCGCAAACCTTTGCAGAGTGTACAATCTAATCATGGTTAGCCGTGTCCCCGGTTATGGACAATTTTGACTATCTAGTACTTGGAGTATCTTAAGTATCTCACCACTCTTTAAATTAAAATTGTTGGGTTGATAATTACTTTAATTAGGATTGAGTTGGAGGAACCTTCTCAATGATGTTTCAACTACCATGATAGTTAAATTAAAATTCTATTCCTTTATTGTAGGAAAAAATTGGCTTTTCGCAAAAACTATAACCATAGAGCTTTCCACCAGCCAAATATGCATGTAGTGATAGCATTATTCTGTTCTTGCTCTACTGTGTTATATTGCCAGCATATTCCATGTGCTGACCCGTTTTCGGGCTGCAACGTATTATGTTGCATACTTTTCAGACGAGGAGTAAGGTTCATTAGGTCGTTGCCGTGGAGCTCAGCTATGCCGTTGGAGTTGATGGACTCACTTTATCTTCCAAGCCTTCCGCTGTTATCCTATTAGATGGCCTTAAGCCATATTTATTGTAATAAGTTCTCTTTTGAGACATTCGATGTAATAAGTGTGTGATTGCTACTCTGTTATAAATCCTCGAGTACTGTGTGTGTCAGCATTACCGATCCAGGGATGACACTGAAGCACAGAGACTTGACCGTTTGAGGTCGGGTCACTACAAGATGGTATCAGAGCACACGTTAAGTGTAGGACACGACCACTAAGCTAAAGCCCTAGATCACTATTCTCTTCTCATTTCCGACTCCTCTCCATTTTCCACTCTTTAGGATGGCGGGCGCAAGGAACAAGTTTGCACAACCGGATGAAGACGCACCTTTTGGACGACACTTGAAGGATGTCACTAGGTACCTAAACATAGGAATACCAAGCTTCACTGGGACTTACGACGCCAGTTTACCAGAAGAGGAGCGATGGATGATTCAAGTTCAAGTTCCAGGAAGGACATTCACGCTAGTCACTAAGCCCATAGAGTTTTCCTTTGATGCACCAACCTGGAGTCTAGGAAAGAGTATGGCAGCTCACAACACCAAGGGACGCATTGGAGAAGTTTACCAAAAGGAGCTTAAGGATACTATCTACCAGATTCGTGGGCGCCGAGATGAGCAATGGAAGATGATCAGCACAAGGAAAGATAGATCAATTGCAGCTTTCATCCAGGAGTTAAACCAGCACATTCATCGCCAGGAGAACTAGATGTGCGCAGGCATGATAGATTTGAAGAAGGCGAAGACAAGGATCATTGAGCTGGAAGAAGAACTTAAGTCTATACGCGATGGATACGAGGAGGAAATTGTGACACTATTGGAGAAGAATGACGACCTGATTAAGAAGATCGGAGTATTCATGGGAGACCCCGCACCAGGAGAAGAAGATGAAGAACCCAAGGAGATTCGTTCGGAGGACTACATCATCATCGACGATACCAACTCCGACCCCAGTGATGATGACTTTGAAGACGAAGCTGGAGCAGACATCATGGAGTCTTCCACCGATCAAAATTTCTAGATGACCACCAAATAATTAGTAGTATTTCCCCATGTATTTAGTAGTAGTTGAGCACTTTTGCGATAGTTCTAGACCGTTGTATGCCCTTGCTTGATTGATTGAGTGAAATGTTTGTGTTTGTCTCATGTGCATATGGGTAGTGCTTTCTCATTAGACCTCTTTTCTCTATTCTGATATCTTCCCTCTAAACCCGCCGGATGCCTCCGAGACGTGACCCCGGATTTACCTTCCCACCGGAGCTCACTCAGTTGATCCAGCAGCAGAATACCCTGATGCAGTTGTTAGTCCAGAACCAAGGCAACAACCACAACAACAACAATCCACCACCACCACCAGCAGTTGATAACTTAGCCCATTTTCTGAGGTTGCAACCGCCGGTGTTTTCCAATAGCACCGAGCCCATAGTAGTAGATGATTGGCTCCGCAGGACTAGAAGGGAGTTAACCACTGCAGGATGTATTGATGTTGAGAAGGTGCGTTTTGCCGCACATCAGTTGGATGGACCAGCAGCCTCATGGTGGGAGAATTATACTGTCACCTACCCTATAGCCACGGTGACATGGGATCAGTTTCAGCAAGCTTTCCATACAACCCATGTCTCAACTGGAGCTATGAGTATGAAGAAGCGTGATTTTCGCAACTTACGCTAGGGGAACCGTACTGTAGCTCAGTACGTGGATGAGTTTAGCAAGTTATCTCGCTATGCCCCTGATGACATGGCCACAGATGCCGCGAAGCAGGAGAAGTTTATGGAAGGGCTGAATGACGAGATGAGCATGCAGTTGAGTGGTAGCAACCTTCAACAACTACCAGGAGTTGGTAGATAAGGCTCTTATGATTGAAGGGAAGCAGCAACAGATTGAGAGCCGTAAGAGGAAGTATGGACAAGGGAGGTATAACTCAGGAGCTCAGCAGAAGCCTCGCCTAATCCCGAACTCGGGAGGACTTGTTCATAACCATGGAGGCCACACCCATAATGGAGGAAGTAACCATAACCATACTGGCCCAAGGAATGGGAATGGGAATGGAGCAAGCAACAATCGGAACCGCCCTAATCCAGCCACACCCGCCAAAAGAGATCTAAGTCACATTACTTGCTATAAGTGCGGGAAGACTGGACACTATGCAACGGAGTGCCCTGAAGGGAAGAATGGAAACGCTAATGGGAGCGCTGGGAAGAAGCCCAATCCCTTCAACAAAGGACAAGTGAACCACGTTATCGTGGAGGAGGTTGAAGAGCAGCCTGACGCGATTATAGGTAAGTTTTTGATTAAGTCATTTACCGCTCTTGTTCTTTTTGATACTTGTGCATCGCATTCATACATATCAAGGGAATTCGTGGATAAGTTTAGACTACCAACCCAAACCCTTAGGACCCCTCTGTTAGTGAGTTCACCTGGAGCAGAGTATATGGCTAGTCGATGGTGCGACCAGATACCCTTAACCATTGGCAACCATGTTTTTCCGTATGACCTAATTATCTTGGAGTCACAAGGATTGGATGTGATATTAGGAATGGACTGGATGTCAAAGTACGGAGGAAGCATTGACTGTGTTAGTAGGTCAATTTGTCTCACCAGCCCGGAGGGAAAAAGGATCAAGTATGTATCTAGGCATGCGCCAAGAAGTAGTCAAGTGAATACCCTCACGGGAGTTGTTTAGGAGGAAGTGCCTGTGGTGAAGGATTACCCAGATGTTTCCCTAGAGGAGTTACCAGGCATGCCACCGGATCGAGACATCGAGTTTTTGATAGAGCTATTGCCAGGTACTGGGCCTATACCGAAGAGACCATACCGGATGCCCGCGAATGATCTGGAAGAGATTAAGAAACAGATTAAGGAATTATTGGAGAAAGGTTACATTCGACGGAGCTCATCACCATGGGGAGCCCCAGTGCTTTTGGTTGAGAAGAAGGATAAGTCTTTAAGAATGGTTGTTGATTATCGGGCCTTGAATGAAGTGACGATCAAGAACAAGTACCCACTGCCAATGATCAATGATCTATTTGACCAGCTGCAAGGAGCTAAGGTGTTTTCGAAGATCGATCTGCGATCAGGATACCATCAGTTGAAGATCCGAGAGAAGGATATACCCAAGACAACATTCACGACACGGTACGGGCTATATGAATATACGGTCATGTCGTTTGGACTGACTAATGCCCCTGCCTATTTCATGAGCATGATGAACAAGGTGTTCATGGAGTATTTGGACAAGTTTGTTGTGGTGTTTATTGATGATATAATGGTATACTCGAAGAATGAAGAGGAGCACAAGGAGCATTTGCGTTTAGTTCTCGAGAAACTCAGGGAACACCAGTTGTATGCCAAGTCCAGCAAATGTGAGTTTTGGTTGAAGGAAGTCGGATTCCTTGGACATGTTATATCAGGAGAAGGTATAGCAGTAGACCCCACCAAGGTTCAGTCAGTCACTGAATGGTTGGCACCCACTTTAGTTAGCGAGATCCGCAGTTTTCTTGGACTCGCAGGATACTATCAGAGATTCATTGAGAATTATTCCAAGATAGCGAAGCCAATGACAGAGTTATTGAAGAAGGATACCAAGTTTAAATGGACGGAAGATTCTGAGGAAAGTTTCCAGGAGTTAAAGAAACGTTTGACTACAGCCCCAGTGCTGACACTGCCAGATATGCGTAAGGATTTCCAAGTGTATTGCGACACCTCTCGCTTAGGACTTGGAAGTGTGCTTATGCAAGACGAAAGAGTTGTCTCGTATGCCTCACGACAACTAAAACCGCACGAGTTGAATTATGCCACGCATGATTTGGAGCTAGCAGCCGTAGTGCATGCGTTGAAGACTTGGAGACATTACCTTATTGGAAACCGTTGTGACGTGTACACGGATCATAAGAGTTTGAAGTACATCTTCACACAGAAGGAGCTGAACCTTAGGCAGAGGAGATGGTTGGAGCTTATAAAGGATTATGACATGAAGCTGCACTATCATCCAGGAAAGGCCAATGTCGTAGCAGACGCTTTGAGCCGGAAGAGTTTTGCTAATATCCTAAGGGGTACGGGATTACCAAAGGAGTTAGCAGAGGATCTCAGGGAACTTCAATTGGAGATTGTTCCTAGAGGTTTTGTTGCAACAATGGAGGTTCAGTCTACATTGTTGGAAAAGATTCAAGAAGCTCAGAAGGATGACAAAGAGATTGCTGAGATAAAAGAGATAATGAGCAAAGGAAAGGCCAAAGGTTTTCGCGAGGATGAACACGACACCTTATGGTTTGAGGACCGAGTTTATGTGCCCAATAATACAGAGATCAGGAAGTTAATACTTCAGGAGGCTCATGACTCACCATACTCGATACACCCCGGAAACACCAAGATGTATTTGGATTTAAAGGAACATTTCTGGTGGAAAGGGATGAAGAAAGATATTGCCGAGTATGTAGCCGTATGTGATGTATGTCAAAGAGTGAAGGCAGAGCATCAAAAGCCAGCAGGATTGTTACAGCCTATGCCGATACCCGAATGGAAGTGGGATAAACTTCGCATGGATTTTATCACCGGATTACCCAGGACCAAACCAGGATATGATTCTATTGGGTAGTAGTTGATCGCTTGACCAAAGCGGCTCACTTTATCCCAGTGAAAACAACTTATACAAGTGCGAAGTTGGCCAAGATATATATGTCCAGGATCGTATGTCTGCATGGAGTTCCGAGGACCATCGTATCCGATAGAGGAACATAGTTTACCTCAAAGTTTTGGCATCAGTTGCACCAGACTTTGGGAACAAGACTGGAGTTCAGTACAACATTTCACCCGCAGACGGATGGACAGACCGAGAGAGTCAACCAGATTCTGGAGGACATGTTGAGGGCCTGTGCGCTAGATTATGGATCTAGTTGGGACGACAATTTGCCTTACACAGAGTTCTCATACAAGAATAGTTACCAAGCCAGTTTGAAGATGGCACCGTTTGAAGCCCTGTATGGACGAAGGTGCAGAACACCGCTGATGTGGGATGAATTAGGAGACTGACAGTTGTTTGGACCAGACTTGATCAAAGAGTCTGAGGATAAAGTTAAACTGATTTGAGATAGACTGAAGATAGCTCAGTCCAGCCAGAAGAGTTATGCAGATTCAAAGCGCAAGGAGGTAACCTATGAAATTGGAGATAGAGCATATTTGCGAGTATCACCCTTGCGAGGAGTGAAACGTTTTGGAGTTAAGGGAAAGTTAGCCCCAAGATTTGTAGGACCGTATCGTGTTTTGGAACGGATGGGAGAAGTTGCCTACAAGTTGGAATTACCTGAAGGACTGTCAGGAGTTCATGATGTGTTTCACGTTTCCCAGTTGAAGAAGTGCCATGCTGAGATGGCCGATATACTGTTAAGAGATACCGTACCCTTGGAGACGATTCAGCTGGACAGTGATTTGACTTATGAGGAGAAGCCAGTCAAGATTCTTGAGTTTGCCAGTCGAGTCACCCGCAACAAGGTTATCAAGTATTGCAAAGTTCAGTGGAGCCACCATACCGAGGATGAAGCCACCTGGGAACGAGAGTATGATCTTCGCAAAGACCACCCACACCTATTTTCTAGCGAACCCGAATCTTGAGGGTGCGATTCATCTTAAGGGGGGTAGGTTTGTAACATCCCAAATTTTCAATTTGGAATGTTATACATAGATCATTCTTGCATATCATATTTTATTTCATTTCGTTTCGCAATCCTCGAAAATCCTAAGCAACTCAAGGACCCTCGGAGAGAGTTGGGAATTTCCCGGTTTTCATATTTGATTTTTATCAAATATTGAAACGAGGATTTTTGGTTTTAATTACTTTTCTCTCCGAAAATATTTCATATTAAAATATATGAGAGGAGATAATATGACTTTCCCAAAATAATTGAAATATTGGAGGAAAAACATTAAAATCAAATATTTGATTTTATTCAGATTTTATTGCAATTTTATTTGCATTAGAAAAATTGCATGTTTTCAAAATTGCATTTTAGGGCCAAGAAAATGTTCATCTTGTTCTAAATATTTTATTTAGATGGTGAAAAATTGTTTTGGCATTTTTAGATTTTTATTTTATTTTCTAGGACTTTTTTTCTGTTCAATGGAATTGTTTTTTTTTTAACTTCCAGCGCCGACTGGGCCGAAACCCAGCCGGGCCGGCCCACCTCCCCACGCCGTCGTCTCCCCCAGGACGCGCCGCCGCCGCCGACTCGGACAATAGTCCGAGCCGGACTCCTCTTCCGCCGCCGCCTTGACCCCTCCTCCAAGCCACCCCTCTCCCCTTTATATGCCGCCCCAAGCACCCCCCGCCACCACCACCAACCCCGCCGCCGCTGCAGCCCGCCTCCCGAGCCGCGTCGCCGCCTCCCGCTCCTCGCTGCCGCAGCGCCGCCGCCCCTCGCCGCAGC
>NC_057812.1:176268856-176272661 GCF_018294505.1 Triticum aestivum
CCCTGCCGCCGAAGCCCCAGCCCACCGAAGCCCCGCGCCTCGCCGGATCCGACGAGGTAGCCGCTGCCATCGGTTTTCTCTAGAAAACCGATTCGGTTTTTTAAAGAAAAAACCTACTTCATTTTTTAGATCGGTTCGCCGGTTTTTCCCGGTTGTTCTATTTAGCACACGTTCGTCTGTATGTTTGTTTTAACGAACGGTTTTCGCTCGATAGTTACAGACAATGAACGTTCGTTCGTTAGCCTGTTCGTCAGTTTTCTTTTTATCGGATTTTTCCGCAATTATTTTCAATAGCGATTTCTGATCTGATTTCCGTTTCAGTTTATCTTTTCGCTCGTTTATCGGAATCAGGCGATTCAAGCGCCTAGATCTTCGTCTCGAGACCCTCTTTCTGTTTAATCAACTTAACCAAGATTTTGCTACTATAAAATTTGACCTTAGTCCAGATTAGTAAACGGATCTTGTTTCTTTCGCCGTTTGAGTTTTGTTGCTCCGTTCGATTTGATTCTTTTTGCAAACCGGAGTTCTTAAGTTGAACTTTCTAGTCAATTCTCCTTATTTGAGTTTTTCCCATGCATATTTGCTTGATTGCTTATGTATGCTATTGTTTGTTTGCGATAGAATTCCCGGAGTGCGAAGCATGCTACATCGAATCCCTAGGTTTCGCGGATCGTCAGCTAGGCAAGTAACACATTGATCATACTGTTTTCATACCCAGTTTTTATGCATTAGTTTCAATCCTCAAATATTGCATGATTAGGATGCCATTAACATGTGGGTTGGGAAGTAGATGATGAGGTAGAACCTATTCCCCTGTTATAGTCAAATTCTTGGGAGTTACTTCTACACGTTGCTTATATTGCCATGCTATGCTTGTAGACGTGGTTTGGGTGAGTGAAATCCACGACAGATGTGAGATTTTTAATTAATGGTTCAACTTAAGGTGGCAACTTGAATACACATCTGGCTGGATTGAGGCACCCGGAGAACCCAGTGTTGCCTGTATTTTTGGAAATCCCGGGGTACCGTGTGATCTTCCTATGGACCGCCACCCAGGCTCAAAGGGAACTGAGATGATTCATGCTAGAAACTTCTGTGTGCAGCCACAAGCTATTATGGGCTCTAGCATAGTTCAATAAGTTACGTGAAGCTCTCGAAGAGGTAGATCAGCAGGTAGTGGGTTGTAGGTTTGGTATGGTCTGCCCGGAGTAGAGAGTTAATGTTTCTGAAAGACTGTGTCTCGGTCATCCGTTTCTCAAACACCATGTAGTGTGAGAAATTCAACGGAGGCGATCGAGTCTTGTGGGGAAAAGTGCACAAACCTTTGCAGCGTGTACAATCTAATCATGGTTAGCCGTGTCCCCGGTTATGGACAATTTTGACTATCTAGTACTTGGAGTATCTTAAGTATCTCACCACTCTTTAAATTAAAATTGTTGGGTTGATAATTACTTTAATTGGGATTGAGTTGGAGGAACCTTCTCAATGATGTTTCAACTACCATGATAGTTAAATTAAAAATCTATTCCTTTGTTGTAGGAAAAAATTGGCTTTTCGCAAAAACTATAACCATAGAGCTTTCCACCAGCCAAATATGCATGTAGTGATAGCATTGTTCTGTTCTTGCTCTACTGTGTTATATTGCCAGCATATTCCATGTGCTGACCCGTTTTCGGGCTGCAACGTATTATGTTGCATACTTTTCAGACGAGGAGTAAGGTTCGTTAGGTCGTTGCCGTGGAGCTCAGCTATGCCGTTGGAGTTGATGGACTCAGTTTATCTTCCAAGCCTTCCGCTGTTATCCTATTAGATGGCCTTAAGCCATATTTATTGTAATAAGTTCTCTTTTGAGACATTCGATGTGATAAGTGTGTGATTGCTACTCTGTTATAAATCCTCGAGTACTGTGTGTGTCAGCATTACCGATCCAGGGATGACACTGAAGCACAGAGACTTGACCGTTTGAGGTCGGGTCGCTACAACATCCACCAAAAATAGCAAATGGTAATAAAACGGGGGCATCTGTAGTGATATCTTCATTTCAAAAGAGTAGCATGGTAGCAAAGGGACGGATTAAAAAGTGGATACAACTATTAATTGCAACAGGCTTAACACCATCCTAATTCATGTTTTGTTAGTTTGTAGCCATTGAAATACAACTCTTTAAAAATGGATACAACTGTTAATTGCAACAGGCTTAATGGCCATTGAAACCGATACTGATAAAAATGCAATTGGCAGAGTTAAACATCATAGGGCAGGTGCTGCTAGAGCAGATAATGGCCCAATTGTCTATAAAAAGGTAGGGAAATAGCTCAAACATGTTAGGCATGTTTACTACAACATGCTTAATACATCGACCGTACAGAACATAGCCATTAATTGCAACTGGTATTGGTAAGATTGAAGTGGTGGGTACATACTTGGTAAGTCCCGAGAGGTAGTTGCTGGGGCACTTCATCTTGGCCAGAGCCCGCCCAAAGTCAGCGGCGGCGGAGGCGAGCTGTTCCTCCAGGTCGAAGTGTGGATCAGTGCCACTGACATGTGTACCTACAGGCAACCAGTAAATGGTAGAAGTTAAACTGCAGTTGCACAAATGATGTGAAATACTATAAGACATGGGATGCAACTAACCTTGACGGCAAACAACAACATCGGTCGTTATGACCCTGCGTAAGTACATGGACAAGCATGTTAAGTACAACATGGTTAGCATCCACCAAAAAGAGCAAATGGGGCAGCATCTCTAGTATATCTTCATTGTGGAGAGTAGCATGGTAGCAAATGGACAGATTAAAAAATGGATACAACTGTTAATTGCAACAGGCTTAACAACATCTCCTAAGTCATGTTTTGTAAGTTTGTAGCCATTGAAATGCAACTATTTAAAAATGGATTCAACTGTTAATTGCAACAGGCTTAATAGACATTGAAACCGGTACTGATAAAAATGCAATTGGCATAGTTAAACATCACAAGGCAGGTGCTGCCAGAGCAGAGAATGGCCCAGATGTCTATAAAAAGGTAGGGAAAGTAGAAAAAACGTGTTAGGCATGTTTACTAGAACATGCTTAATACATCGACCGTACAGAACATAGCCATTAATTGCAACTGGTATTGGTAAGAATGAACTTGTGAGTACATACTTGGTAAGTCCTGAGAGGTAGTTGCTGGAGCACTTCATCTTGGCCAGAGCTCGCCCAAAGTCAGCGACGACGGAGGCGAGCTATTCCTCCGGGTCGAAGCGTGGATCAGTGCCACTAACATGTGTACCTACAGGCAACCAGTAAATGGGTAGAAGTTAAACTGCAATTGCACAAATTATGTGAAATACTGTAAAACATGGGATGCAGCTCACCTCATTGACGGCAAACAAAAGCATCGGCCGTTATGACCCTGCGTAAGTACATGGACAGGCATGTTAAGTGCAACAGGGTTAGCATCCACTAAAAATAGCAAATGGGCAACATCTCTAGTGATATCCTGAGTCATGTATTGTAAGTTTGTTGCTCGTATTGGTGACATTGAGCTGGGCACGGTAATATTTGAACATCACACAGTGTGTAGCACTAAAATAAACAACGCACGAACATGCTTAATACATCAACCGTACAAATCATAGCCGTTGCAAGTTGTATTGGTAAGATTTAGCTGGTCAGATCTTACCTGTTAAGTCCTGGGGGTAGTCACTGGGGGACTTCATCTGGGCTAGAGCATGCACCATGTCATCGTCGGCGACAGAGGCGAGGTATTCCTCCGGGTCAACACGCACATCGGCCATCGTGCCATGGACCGTCATCAGCTC